>NW_008672779.1:0-37132 GCF_000695815.1 Acanthisitta chloris | reverse complement strand
CCCTTTTCAGCTTCCCTTCCCCCCCAGCTGCCTTCTCCCTGCTCTTTTCCACTTGTTTCCTGCTACGTTATAAACTAAATTACTCTGTGGAAAGACCAGTGAGCCCTGATTAACGAATGTGTCAGGTTTTAAAGGCCCACAAGTACCTTGTGCTGACATGTATCTGATGTGAAATTAAAATTGCTCTGAAGTAGGTGAGAAATGGACCACTTCATTAACTGTGTAGCTGGCTTCTATCTCCCTACACACATGTAATACAAATTCCCACATGAAATTTTGAGCTGATTTTTTGGAGTGGGAGCCAGGGGAGAGTTCGGGGGATGGGTCTTTAAATAGGAGGGGTGAATAGCAGCCACAATGATTGACGACTTGGTTTAGGTCCTAGAGCTTAATAACAGTTGGGGTTAATGGCTTGAGGTGATTAACTGGTTCCAACCAGTCATTAATCTGCAGGAGGT
The DNA here is from genome assembly GCF_000695815.1 of Acanthisitta chloris. NCBI lineage: Eukaryota > Metazoa > Chordata > Aves > Passeriformes > Acanthisittidae > Acanthisitta > Acanthisitta chloris. The sequence continues at coordinate 36,674 of NW_008672779.1, read as the reverse complement.
GTCTTTAGTTTTGTTCTCTACTGGTAAGAAATGATACCCTAGCATTTTGCTTGAATTTTGTTGTTGATAAATGAGTCTGAAAACAAATGAGGTGAAATCAAATCCTGCAGCATGATGTTACTTTTCTGGTGCTCATATCAAGGGCTGTCCCTGAGCTGGGGTGGAGTTCTGACCTGACCATTCTGGTAAAAATTTGACTCCTAATTCTGCCTCTCAGTGTCTGTTTTTCATTTCCTTTTCTCCACCATCATACTGCACACATAGTAATTCTTAGTACTATTGAAAATTTGGATGTTCACTTAACTAAATGTGAATTTGAGTCTTATCCTTGTATTTTAAAAGCAGGGATATTAACTTTTACCCAGAACTAAACTCAGAGAGTAGTGATGCTACCTTTGCCTGTTCACAGCATATTTCTCTCGCAGGCTGGCAACTGAAGGGAATTTACAGGAGCTACTTATAGGGTTTTAATCTCCATCCCCTGCACTAGCCTAAGCCAAACGAAAATCTCAACAATCCACTTCAGCAGGGATGACAAGAGCAGTGTTGGAAATTTCACTGCAGTGGACCCAAAGCTGTTGATAAGAATCCACAAAGTTATTAAGCTAAAGCTGGAGAAGGCATCAATCATTTTGAAAGGACACCGTCTGATTCTTTCCTCAAAGTCCAATCTGACCTGACACCAGCCTAACAACATCCTTTTACTCCATACAGGCCCATCACTGTCTCATTCTGGTACGTTGTTAAAAGAGCCAGTGACAAAAAAATAAAAAAAAACTCAGCAATGTTGCTGTGTATGAGGGAATTGAAGGAAGGGGGAAATCGAAAAGGTTAGAGGTTTAAAGCTACATAAAGAAAATATCTTTCAAATACTAATTTAAACTTGCTGTACTATTGCAGGCCTGTTTGTCACCTCCATGAAGCATGCAAAAAGTGACTGGCACATGCAATTACACTTTGACATAAAATACATAAGAAAAGCCTAGCATTATCTTTTATTTGAAATATTAAACCTGCCCTTCCTCTCCCTTCTATATCATATGTGCTGAAAAGAAAAGAAAAAGAAAAAAGAAAAGAAAAGGAAAGGAAAAGGTCCTATTCCTGACTCAAAGAGGAGGAATTCTAAGGATACCACAGTGAAGAGGTAACTTTGGTGGTAACAATGGATGTTGTGGAGAAAGAACGGTAGCTGGCAAGAGATTGCCCTGGCTCTAGAATTAAATTAGACTTGGTGCAAAAATATGCCTGTTTTTTGCTGTCGAAATTTAATCTAGCATCCCATCAAAAATCAGGATACTGGCTCTGCTGCATTCTGGGCTGCTACTGTGTCTGGAGTGGCCTATTTATGTAAATGACTGGACTTTGTGCACACACAGCAGACTGCTTCCTTGGTGTTGAGAGCTTTGTTAAATTACATTACAAAATCAACACTGGCTGTGACAGACCTTGAATTCCTCATATGGTGGTCTGAACAGGATAGCCCTGGAACCCTTTTAAATGACTGCTTTAGACCTGACCTGCCTGCTGTTATGATTAGAGATTGTGTAAATAACAGTTTAGTCCTAATGCAAAAGACGTCATGGCAGACTGTGGATAAAGGACTGTTTGCACTAGTTCATATCCAGGCACAAGTGGCTCAGATTGACTGGTCTGATGTGGGTCAAGTGCTGCTGTGGATGGGAAGCATTATCACTCCTTTCTCTAAGGCTGCAGATCTGTTGTGCCCGGGAGTTGTTTCTCTGTCGCTTCTATAGCAGAGTTTTCAGAAGCAGATCTGTAATGACTGTCCCCTATGACCACATAAGCATATGACCACAACAGCCAGGTAGAGAGGAATTTCTGACCTTTTCTGGGCAATATAATAATGTTCCTGGACTATGGCCTGTCTCTCTCTCAGCCCCTTGTGGAAGGCAAAGCTAAACCTCCTTGTATCAGACATATCCTAGTCCAACTGCATTCCCATAGTAATGGCTTTAACACCTGTGTGCAGCTTCATGTAGCATTTCTGTCTGATTTCATGTCTCATGTCCAGAGGTTTCAGGGTCCTCACTGCTTATCTGTGCTGAAGGCAGAGGAGGAATCACATGTGCCTAAGCTGCTACATGTGCCTAAGTGCCAAAAGTTCATTGCCAAATAAAAAGACAATGGCAGTATGGGAAAATGGGATGCACGGAGTTGTGGGTTGCCCATGGCATACATGCACATGGCAGTCTGGACACATTCCTCATGGCCTATTGCCTTGCCTATGTGTTTTTTGAAGGAAGGGCTACTGAACACTGAAGTTTTGGCCAACAAATCAGCTGAAAGTAGTCTGAATCTCTCTGAAATGGTGGACAGAGCAGTGATAATTCCTGCGATGCTTCATGCACATGAGGATGGAGAAGGCTGGAGTGAAATTGAGGATAAGCACACTTTTTAATCTAGTGCCCCTTTCACCATCTCTTATATCAGCTGCCCTCTTTTCCACCCCATTAACTGTATGAGCATACCCTTTTATCAGCTTAAAGGCCTTAAAATACAGTATTTCGTGTGTGGATTAAGGGCAATGTGCAGCTTTAAGTAACTCATGCTGATGAATTCCTCTTTGGGGTCAAGTTGTAGAGGCGTGCTGCAAGGTTGCATGGCTTTTCTCTGTCACAAAAATAACAGATAAATAGATGCAATTTGTCAATCCCCCAGTTACCTTTGTGTCTGAATACACTATTTCCCCATGAGTTTAAATTAGTTTACTTACATTCAATATCTCAAATCAGAATGTATGTACTTGTAGATTTTTGGCCAAATCCATGACAATTTGTTTTGTATGAAAGGTTAAATGACTTAATAATGGCTTTTTCAGAATGCTTTTGCATTTTCTGGATGTTGGAAGAGAAGTGAATTATTTTTTTTCCTCCTAGAGAGCAAAAAAATACATCATCATGTTCTTGGTTTCTCAGTTTGGATATGTAAATGACTCTGCTGATAAATGAAAATTGATATTTCAAAGCTGTAGTTTATTATAGCCTGATGGCATGTTAGCCCTTATCATTCAAGGCAGTATTTAACTCTGAATAATATATTATGCTAACTCTATGAGATTGTTATTATGAGATTTTAATGCACCATAAAACATTACGATCTTCAGCACGCTCAAATGTCAGTCTAACATATTAATTTCACATATATCTTGGAAAGCAGTAGTTTGGCAAAAACTGTCTTCATATAAAGCATTTCTTGTATTAAGTTTTGTACATGGATTTATATGTAAATATGTGACTTGTGACATCTGAATAAAATAACTATCTTTTTCTGCACGTATAAAACATAGCACAATGAGATCTCAGCCATAACTGGGAATTCTAAATTCTGTCAAAATTTCCTTATTAAATAAACAGTGTTGTTGACAAAGCAAACATGATACTGAGAGAATGTATGTGAATATATTCTTGATTTTGCACTTGGACTTTTCAACTTGTCCCTTTCTGATTGCAAATTATTCATCTTAATTTAGATGTTACAGTTTTAGTTTGGCAATTCTGAAGAAAATGCATTCGCTAATCTTGAACTAGAGGATGATGGGCAAGAGCAAGGTCAGGGAAATAGATTCATCTGGGCTCAGACTCTTGCAGCATGGAATTCATGCAGAGGACAGCATTGTGAGCTGCTGTCTCCAGTCAGGTAGGCCAAGTTTGTGCCTGTTCACATTTTTGTCCACTCAGTCTCAGAGATACTCTGGGCCTTGTGAGGACCACTGCTGAAGGCAGTCATACAGCTAACAATAGGCAGTGTATCTGCTGAGCCAAAGATGTTGGCTAACCATCAAAGTCTGCTGGGGCAAGATGACATTTCCATCATACCACTTTCTTTTTTTGGTGATGGTTAAGGTGGAAAAAAGAAGCTGTCAGAGTGATGTTGCATCATCTAAATATTCCTGCAGCTGGCCAACACAGGTAGATGAATGCTCTGCAAGGCTTATAGTTGGACTCCTGCAAAGTGGCAAGTTTAGCACTGCATCCTTGGACCACAGCTGGAGTAATCACTCCAGGGCTCTCTTCTGCATTTAGCAAAGGGAAGTCCATAATCTAAATGTTTTCTCTCACTTGTGTCTGTATTAATCAAAATCATGTAATTCTGGACTCAATTTGATAGGACCATATGAGGCTATTCTCTTTTTTGGGTGAGAATGGATAGCTCACAAAGCAGATTAGACATACATCAAACTAAACCAAAAAGTCAACATATGACCTGTTATTTATGTTCTGCATCTTCTTCCCTAAGTACCTAGAAAATTAGTAACTCTAACCTATAACTTTTCAAAATGTAACAGATATCTGAATGAAGAAAACTGCAAAAGACAAAACTGTTCTTTTTTATTCATACTAACTATTTAGGCAGACGGGTTACATCCAGAAAAATCTGTAAAGAAAATAATTTTCATCCGAAGTCAAATGTTGTCCAACTGCCAGATCACATTCTTTCTCTACCTGTGGACTAGTTGTAGTATTGTAACACAGTAAGTCCTTGTGAAATAAAAATGTAGAAACAGCTGTTCCTGAATGTGCATTACATTTTCTGGTTTTCTGTCTAAAGGGCTTGACTACTGTCATGCTTAACATTAGAAGGATATATATTTTCACGAGGTTCAGAATTAGTGCTAAAAACATGAGGCCTGAAGGCTCTATTGAGATCTGTATTTACAACATTTGAAGACATGCTTAGAAGCATCTATCTAAACATGCCTAAAACTGTCTAATCCAAGACTTTTATATTTAGGTGGTCTGATTTTCTAAAATTTATCCTTGCAGCCTATAGGAGCTGCCTTTGATTGTCCTGATTATATGTCTGCAATGATCAGAGACACTATTTTCTGGTTTTAAAAAGGTAACAAAGAGAAAGAAGGAGAGAAATAATGGCCAGACATAATGCTGAAGGCACAATAATTGAAAGGAAGAGCAGTATTTCTTAGTATATTGCAAACTGAATGGAGGTTGTGCAGTTTAAAGGAGAGGTTACAGGGTCTATTGCAAAAGAAAATTTCAATTCAGGGCCAGCAGTGGCCACCTGTGGTAAGGAAGATGCTGGCGAAGAAGAGGAAATGAGTAGTATGATGCACAGATAATAGGCCTTGTAAAGAGAGGATTCAATAAAGCAGCAGCTGGAGAGATGCCCTAGCACTACAGCAGTGTTTGTTAGGTGCAGTGCTGCTGTATGCTGCTGTTCTCCTCATTTCTATTGAATAAATCAAGAAGCAACTAAGTAGTACTTAGGAAAATTAGATTGCATTTTCCCCTTATAATAGGAAATGGACTTGTTTTGTTCAGTAAAAAATAACAGAAAAAAATCTATTTGTTATTAAGGGGGTTTGTGCATATCTTCTTTCATTAAACAAATCTCCAATGAGTGTTTTTCACAGAAATTTCAGGGAAATAGCTGTCTCGTTGTATCTAAGGGAAATTTCTGGATTGTTGCTCATGAAGAACTGTCAGGGGCAGGCATAGACTTCTGCAGTACAAAGCAAAGATTTGTAATGTGCTCGTAATGACTGATCTACAGGAGCTAGATATAAGTAGGCATAAAAATATTCATAGGCAAAGGATTTATCCTGAATGTTATTGACACTAACCAACCACAGACAAATGGCAGTATGTAAAAATATGTGAAGATCCAGTCATCACCCAAGAGCTCAGTGCCAATTAGTTAATCCAACTGGATGGTTCTTGAAATGAAGCATACAAAGCATTTTAAAATTCAGATCTTCAAAACATTATTAAATGTGAGTAAAGCTCCACTGAAATGAATGGAGTTGCTCGCATATAGATGAAAAAAGGGGGATTTCTGGGCTTGAATGCTTGGCATAACTACTGAAAGTTCAGGGATGCATCTGTACCAAGACCAGAGTCAGGGGAATGCACTGAAATCATCTGTGACACTCTGCAAGCCATGGTTGACCTCAAGGGGAATATTTTAAATCATTGAACTTCATGCTTCTTCACTTCATAGAATTGATCACATCATCTACTTATAAATGTATTTTAGTGACACAGTATCCAAAACCAAACCAGCCAACCAGCCCCTCAATAAACAAGGGAGCTTTGTATCTTAAGGTGAAAGAGAGCAGGGAAATTATTCCCTGAGTGGACAACAAGGAAGAAGTGAATCACAGAGTATTTCTATCAAGAAGCTGTTGACAGTTTGAAAAAGGCAAATAATTTAATGACTAAGTGAGAAGCCTGTTATTTTTCTTTGTTATATATTATTTGGGAAGTGTGATTTTTATTTTTATACTTTCTGAGTAATAGTAGAGGAGAAAGGATAACTAACATAAGGGAAAAATGTCTTTCAGTTAGACTTTGAAATAATATGAAACGTCATCTCAGGAAAGGTTCCTAATGAAGGAACTGAGAACATGTAAAGGTCTGGAAAATAAAAAAAGAATGTGGATTTGAGTCATTGCATGAACGAATGCTTCTATATCTTCTGTTTCAAGTGTGACCCTAGGGTAATCTTTCACAAAAAGACTGTGACCCATGCAAGTCTGAGTGTAAGATGAGGCAGCTCCTTATCAGAAAATGCTAGGAGACAGGGAAAATATCCTCCATATGTACCTCAAAGAGAAGAAAAGTGTTTCTAAATTTAATCCAAATTAGACCATGTGAACTTTTATATGTACTTTTTTTGTTGTTGTTCTAGGTTGTTTTGTGTTTTGGTTGGTTGGTTGGTTGGTTTGGGTTTTTTTTAAAATATTACTTGCTTTCTATGTCTACATGCATGGATAATGGACAGGAAACATTTTAGCCTATGACAGTTCAACAAATTCGATTCCCCATGGCATGGATCATAATAGTTCTGTTGAAATCAATGAAGTAATGGCAAGATATCACCAGCCATAGATTCAATTCATAATGCAGAGTGACAGTGTTTTCAGCAGGCTGGAGGTGATTTTTGCCATGACCCTCCTATGCACATCTGCACTAACATAAGACAGCCCACATGCTGTGCTGCCTTCTTTTATTTTGCAATCAGGCAAGCAAGCAAGGACAGCAAATATTATGCCCCTCACTTCATCCAGACAGCTGACAATAGAAGAAGGTTTTCACTTGAACCATAGCTTTTTACAAAATGTTTTGTTCAGCTATGACTAATTGGTTGGGGAAATTCTTCAGGGAAATTTCTATATGGAACTGACGCATCATGTAAATGACTAAGTTACCAAAATATCACTCTTCCCTTTCAGTGAATAGTGTGGTACTATGGACAAAGCCATTTGGATGACCCAAAAAAGGAGATGTTAGAAAGACCATGCATCTTCATTTAGAGCAGAGGTGCTAGTTCTGGTATTCTGGCTAAAGTGAAATCTGAAGTCCTAAAGTCTTTTGAGGTTTAAAATATATGATCAGTGTCTAGCATCTCATTTTCTTTTTCTCTCCTATCTAGGTCAAGCAGTTCTTGTTCTAAGCTGTTTATGGTAGTGTTGTGTTTCAGGTATATCTCATGATGCTTAAACCAGAAATTCTTAGTCATGAGCATGAGTCTATTCAATTGCCACTATTTATTCGTAACATACACTTTATTCACACACAAATGGAGATCAAGTCTTGGCTCTCCTTAGTTGCACCCATATGTAGAAAATGTAGCTATATTAATTTTTTGCAATTTCAAAATTTTTGATTTCTGTCATACATTTAACATGTGCTGGGGATCATTTTGGAAAATACCAATTTTGAAATGAAAATACATGTTTATTATTTAGGAAAATCATTAAGGATGACTGATCATGAGCTCTTTCATTTTACTGATATTTTTAAAGCTTTTTTAAAAGCTATGGTTATGTTAGATTTGCATTGAAGTTTTCCCTATAGGTTAAGCATTACAAGCATAGAAATAATTTTCTGGCTTAATGTAGCATAAAAATTGTTAAGATGTTTCTGACCCTTCTAATTTAAAACCTTCTCCTGCAACTCATCCTCCTGCAAATAGTTTAATTACTTTCAATTTCTTTTGGAAATTGGAGACAGCTTGTGACTAAGAGACTGCAAAGCTTGATTCAGTGCTTATTTGGCAATTAAAATATGAAGGTTTTTACAATATTACAGAATTTAGATACAGTGAATACAGAAAGGATGACTTTAACTCTCCAAATGAGTTACAAATCATTCAAAAGGACTTATTTTCATGGATGAACATTTTCCAAAGATCAGGCTCAATTAAGATGTCTGAAACAGGACTTTCAAAATCCTTGGTTTAGTGAAATTCAATAGATGGTGTTCACAACGTTTTATGCACTTTTATACACTGCTGTTCTAAATGGCAAATTGGCCTTGGTTTTCAGTGTCCTGTTTTAGCAATTAGTCACATTGCTACTGAAGTTGTTAAAGGACTTTGGGAACAGTATCTTTGGGTTTTGAGTTTGGGGTAGTACTGATCCTTCCAAATCTCAGATCATGACAAGATATATTTTTGCTGGATACTACATTTTAGACTTCCCTTTGTCTGGTTTTCTGAAGGCAATAGGGTTTTTTCCACTAGGCACAAACCTAAAAATTATTGGTTTGTTTTCCTACATAGTATTTATTAGCATAGTATGAAACACAGTAAAACAAAGACAGAGAAAAATCCTCAATGTGTTTCTTTCCCACAGTTTCTTCAATAAAATTCAGTACTCATAAACATTTAGGCAGAGCTTATTTCTGCCACCTAAAGGAATGATCTTCCAGAACCGAAGCTCGATTCTTCCAGCCCAAAGGAGGTGCAGACATCTTTCAGGGTAAGTGCAAACCCCCAGCACATATGTGTGGAAAGGTTTCTTTCTCTACAGGTTGGTTTTTACATGTAAGACTTATCCTCTCCTAAACTGCCAAAAGAGATCCCTACTTTTGCAGGATCCTAAGCGATGATAACCAGAACAGGGAGAAGCTATATATATATTGCCAAATATTTTTGTTAAATGTGTCACTTAGGAGGAAGCAAAGGAAGAGAAAGCAATCTTTGGTAATTTCTTTTTCAGACATGTATTTGCACCAGGGAGGCCAGCATTGCATTCCCTTAGGTACAAAAAGTGCTAGAATAAATTCTAAGAGCTTCTCTCTCTTACAGTCAAACACAGATGCATGAGCTGGAAAAGCATTGTGTAGGCTATAAAATGGGATGTACAAATAATCACATTTTTCTTTTCAAAATCCTCTCTCCTCTATATTAAAGGTCAAGCAGAACAGCTCTTTCATCTCCTAGCATTCATGGCTAAGGACATGCATGGTAATCTTCCTCAACACTGAGCAGTATTACTAAAAACACATTATTCATACTTAAGTACTGGAGCCTTATAGAGCAGCTGCTCTGTAAATTCACTGGAGGAAGGTGATTAAGTCCTTGTATGGCCACTGTATGATATGCAGACCTCTTGGTGCTCCCTTGCTGTGCTATTCTGAATTTGAGGTGTCAGTGATTAAAAGTTGGTGTGAGATGACTATTTGCAGCTCAGCATTGATGTGACACAGTAGTTAGTCCTACTGTCATCAAAAAGGTGCCAAAAGAACTGGGGGCTGGTCCTACTGTTATCAAAAAGGTGCCAAAAGATCTGGGGGGCCTTTGGCAAGTCATGAGCCCCTTAATCTGGTGTAAAATTGTGTTCGTTTTCTCAAGCCTATTTTTACGCCCTCTCTGCCTTATACCTGATACTATTTCCCTCCTGATTTTTCTGCCTCTGCTTCATTTCTTGTTTTGTTGTCTCAGTCTTGTGCTGGTGATCCTTCTTCCCTTTGTTTGTTCTAGTTCCCCACCCTTTTACCACTGAGGGATGCCTTGCAGTTGATATTATTATGAGATTAGTAATGCTCCCAAGACAGCATGGAGCATGCCACACTTAGCTAATGCAGTCCTTTCCCTGTTCTCTGTAGATGACTTCAGAACAAACAGAGCAGGGAGAGGCCCCAATGAGGGCAGTGTAATAATCCACTTCCATATGGTGTGTAAAGCTTTTTTATAAAAGAGGGCTATTATTTTTCCATTTTACTGTTTTCAGTGCTCCCTCTCCCATCCTTCCCTGCCACAAGGCACACAGACGCAGATCTGCCCTGCGTTCTGGAAAGGGCACGTTTTCACAGTCTAGGTGGACTTTAAAATTGCCCCCATGTGCCATTCCATCATGCCTGTATCACTGCATGAATGATACATATGTTATATACCCAGAGGTGGCAGTATTATTTTCATTGCATGATTTCCTTGTTGTCCTGTAACAGCTGTGTCAGGCAGCAACTGTCTTTGCAAGGATGTCCCTCAGAAATGAGATCTTTGGGTCTCCATTGTAAGTAAAATCCCTGGGGAAGAAATATAAGCAAACCAATCTGCCAAGCTCTTCAGCCAAAGATGTAAAAGCTGAAAGGGCTGACTTGGCACAACTCTCTTAGTGAGCTCAGGTTAAGCAGAATCTGCACTTAAGCCTAACAATGAAAAAATATACGAAGGAAGAAGGGACTGAAAGAAGCTGAGAGCAAAGACAGAACAGATTGCCATTCTGGAAGAGTGTAACAACTTTACTTTGTACATGTGCATGGTCTCACTCCTACATCTAAGGAACTCATTACATCCTTTAGTAAGACTAATGTCATGGTACAGAGGGATGTATAGCTGAACCTCAGATAAATCCATTGTCCCTTTTACTCTGGGTTGTGGTCCCTGAAATTCCATGCTCCTATGCAACTGCTGTACAGTAGCTTAATAATTTTAGACTCCCCTCAGAAGTAACTGCAATTAAGCTGTTCCTTCACTTTTAGGTTTGAAGAAAGTCCAGATTCTTAAAGGCAACACTGAAAACACTAAAAATTTGACTCAATGCAGAGAATTGATATAAGTAAATCTGAATACAGAATTGCAAGCAAAACCAACCAGTGCTGTATTTTTGCCATACCTTACCACTGTATTGATTTTGGTGACTTCAACTGCTTATCAGTAGCATTTATGACTTTGACAGATACATCTCCCATCAGAAATTGTTTTGTATGAAACAATTTACTTTCCCAAATCACATCGTAAGTATTATGGTTAATGAGAACATATGTACAGCAACATATTTGGCGTGAAAGGGAAAAAAGCATATGCAATACATAGAGCTACATGCAGTCTGTGTTTCAATAACACCTGTAACTTGAGAAGTGCCTCAGTTTCTGGGATCCAAATTGAGGCACTTCTAAAGAGAGCTCAGTGATTCTGAGAACACAGAGAACTCCATCTTGAAAGCAATGGCTTAACTGGCACCATGCTTCTTGGATTTGAGGGTGGTGTTGACGCTGATGTTGCACTGTATGTAAGAGATCACTGTATTTGTGACCTCTAAAAATACAGGTACTTGGCATATTTGCCTTGGTACTTGGCCTTTACCAGTGCCTGTATCACTCTCTCTCTTGTCATTTGAGATAAGCTTCAATTAGTTAACAACTGATGCTGCCATTTAAGAGGTAAACTCTACAAACAAATGCATTTTTCCTTCATAATATTCCATACCAGCTAAAATTTCAATTTCCAGAACACATCACAAGACTAAACAGGGTTTTTTTTTGTCCATCTTCAGCGCTGTTTTCGCATTCCCTAACAAAACTTGCTCAGGCGTAGGTCAAGCTTACCCACAGCACAAGAGATTTCCAGAGGCCTCTAATTATCCATCCTATTTATTGAGCTTTATAATTTCTATGGATTTTCAGGCACTTCACTTTATGTATTGTTTTTGCAATAGGGCACCTTAACTATTTCCCAGAAAACATTTTTATGCTGTCCATCTCATTAAAGGGAAAGTTTATTTTCTCATTAACTCTTAAAGAAGGCAGAACTAATCAGCTATGAATTTTTATCCCACTGATCAATGTCATATTGGGTACTCCACAGGCTGCAGGTGGATCTCTGCTCCATTGTGGACTCATCAACAGGTCACAGTCCCTTCAACTCAAGCTCACACCAGAGTTCCAGCCTCTCCAGTACAGCAGCACAGAAACAGCAGCAATGCTAGCCCAGATGCATCCCCATGGCTGTTATCAGAGTGTTCCCAGGCACAATACAGTGAGGTGATAAGCAATACAGCAAGCAGCAAAAGGAAAAAGCTACCACTAACAAGCACTAGACTTTAATATACAGTCAGAAAAGTGAAAAGTGAGCCCCACGGCAAGCACAGGGGCCTGCTCCTTACTAGCTAAACAGCACTAACAACTATAAATTCAATCTAACACATCCTAATCAAATCTGTTGTTATCACAAACTCTTCATGCCCCACATTGGGCACCAAAAAGGACTGTTGAGGTTTAATCCCAGCCAGCCACCAAACACCACACAGCCACTCACACACTCACCCACCAGCAGGATAGGGAGAGAATCAGAAGAGAAAAGCTAGAAAACTCATGGGTTGAGATAAAGACAGTATAATAGACAAAGAAAAAGTCACACACACAAGCAAAGCAAAACTGCTTTCTATGGGCAGGCTGGTGTTCAACACCTCCAGGACATCAGGGCCCCATCACGTGTATTTGTTACCTAGGAAAACAAACATCCTCTCTTCCTTCTTCTTTCCTCCCACTTTATATACTGAGCATGATGTCACATGGTATGGAATATCCCTTTCGTCAGTTTGGGTCACCTGTACTGGCTAGATCTCCTCCCAGTCTCCCATGCACCCCCAACTTCCTTGTCAGTGTTGCAGTATGAGCAGCAGAAAAGGCCTTGGCTCTGTGCAACAACAAATACATCTCCATATTATCAACCCTGTGTTCAACACAAATCTAAAATGTAGCCCCATACAAATCACTGTGAAGAAAGTTAACTACCCCAGCCCAAATCAGCACACCTATAAATTGTGTTGCAAGGCTAATTCCTCGTTTCTGCACTAGAGAACTATAGAAACAAGGCAGGTCAAGGACATATCCTGTATAAGCAGACAGACTCCTGCCAGCATAATCTGTAAGTGGAAACTTAACACTTGGCTTTTTGAAACAAGTTCTGACCTGACAACAGCAATAAGCTTCTCAGAACTGGGTCAGAAAGACTAAGGGGCCAAAAAAAAAATTATTTCTTTTCTGAAGCAACATGACTTTGGTACTGTTGAACATATAGTCATTCTTCCCTGCTCCTGCTCTGAAGTAATACACTCAGAAAAGTCATATGAACTATGTCTCTCTACAGATCCTGAATCAAACATAAGAATATTTTAAAACTATATAAAATCAGTGCTGCTACTACTTGAAGTATTTTTAGGTTTGGGTTTTTTTTTTTTAAGCAAAAGACATAAAATATGTAGTATCTCTCCATCTTTTGAAAATGTTACATATGTCTAAAACATTGGCTCTTTGGCCATAGATCTCCCAGCTGTGGTACTGGTACTAATCATTAAATGTCTCCATGACTGACCAAAATCTGTTGGATGATGCCCTTCTAAATTTACATGGAAGGGTCTCACAGTGATCTGTGAAGTGTAGACAAAAACACAGAGGCAAGCCCAGTTACCTCTCCAGTCTTCGTCCTCCTCCCCCTACCATCACCTAGAGCAGTTGTAAAGGGCATTTATTGATTTGGTTTTATCCATCTTCCTTGTAGTGTCAAGCCTTCAAGTGTGAAGGAACTTGTATTTCTCCTTGTCTGGACAGGTGGTGTCTCTTAGGATAAGAAAAGCCATCAGAGTGGTGGTTCTGGGGCTGGAGGTGTGATAGCAGCAGCATATTTAAACATGACTCTCCTGCAGGATGAATCACTTTATCAGCCTGTTTAGACATGAGTCCTGCAGGCTTGTGAAAGGGTTCCAATGGCTTGTTGCTACTTTAATACATTGTCTGTGGTAAACTAATTTATGTTCCTAGCTTGTACCTTTTTTTCATTTCTCAGGAGAAATCTTAGCTAGAAAATGCCCTGCACCAATAAAAGGTTGTAAAGTATATCAAGGGCACTTCTTGTTCCAGGGTCTTCAGCCCTGGTTGATTTACAGTAGTAGAAGTAAAGCTGAGGGACTACATCAACCTCATAAGAAATTCAAGTTTCTTTTTCTGCTGTGGAATTGTCCATGAAAGATTAAGTGGTCCACATTGGAAAGGAGCGCAATAATGCTGAGGGCACTGAGAAGAAACAAGGAAAATGTTCAGGGTGTAGGTGGTGATTGCATGGAGCAAGGCTACCATACTGCCTCTGCACAATGAACAATATTGGGAAACCTCAACGGAAACATCTCTTTCTCCTTTGATTTGGCCCTGTGGGAACTTCTTGAGGCAATGTTCTGTCTGTGGCCCATAACTCTACCTCAGTGGACTCAGGGCTGAGCTGGAGCTGGAGGGCATGGGTGGCTTCAGGACCAGCCTTTCTGCAGCTCTGCTCAGCAGGGAGGGTTTGGCAGTGGCAGGGAGCGCCACCGCAGAAGGCCAAACAGAGCTTGGCAGCTGTCCTGCAGTTCCTCCTCTCCCACCATATTCTTGTTGGGATATATTCACTTGAGACCAACTGGCAGGGTTTTTATGTATTTAACTTTTATGCTGTTTGTGTGAACATATGCTAGCCCATGACGTGCCATGACTAATTCCCAGGGTATGTGATGTTCTTAACCGGGTGTTTGCACAGCATTACTGCTCTTGAAGTGGCAGCCGGTCGGCTCAGCTGCCTGACAGACTGCACAGAAAGGAGCCCTTGTTTGGGTACCTCCTCTACTGGATACACAGCTCACCCCCTCTCCTGTCATGAGCTGGTTTGTGATGGTAAACCAAACTAGTGCCAAACACTGCTGTGTGTACAGGCAGGTGTGCACCTGCCTGGTGTACACATGTGCAGCTTGTGTTTATGCAGAAATATGGTCTCACAGGAGTGTTTGGGGTGCTTTCAGCCCTTTGTGCCAGCTGTTGTGGGAACAATACCCTGTCAACACCTGTAGGAGCTGAAAGAGTGCTCACATGTGCTGCTGGCTGATAGACATTCTTTGGTGCTCAGAGCAGTAAAGATTTATTCTTCATTGTGAATTTTGCAGTGTTGTAGCTGAGATGCTCTAATACAGCTTGTCATCTCTTTAATCAGTTTTAAACTGAAAAAAAAAACTCAAGTTCAAAAAGTTCAAAAAATGGTTTAGCTTACATGTTTTAGTTATTTGTTCAGCAAGCACTTTTATTTCCAGGGCCCTGTTAATTAATGAACAATCAATTTAACAACTGCTTCCTTGTTATTTGAAGAAATACTTTTACATGTGCTCCCATTTACAGCCATAAACCATAAATATTTCCTTTAAAGGCTTGAACTGGAGAAGTACATACTTCAGATTTCCTTTCCAAACTGAAGCAAATGCTTTAATTGCATTTGCATTCTCATTCACTATTGTACAAGTTGCTATCTATCACTAGATAAAGCTGGCTGTTTCAGCATACTTGAGTCTTATGCAGTTTGGGGACTGAAAGTTTCTGTTGAATTCAGGAGCTTTCTATTTATTTTTTTCCTCTACAGGGCTCACAGCTAAAGGTGCTACAGTCAGCTGCAGCTCTGGCAATAGCTGTGCTTCTCTGCTGGCCAGGGTCTACGTGGCTCCACACTTTGTGCCCTGCTACTAAGACTAGACTAAACCACTTTTTTCCTGATCTGCCCCTATCTCTCATGCAAGATGATAAGAGACTATAAGCTTAGTATCCAAAGGAGAGGGATTTATTTTGTGCATGGATCAGCTAAAATATTATTTGCTTAGATGATGGTTACCCCAAGTAGGCATACTGCAGTTGGCTGTGCTTTACCTGGAATAGAACCAGTTGGATCCATAGCTGTGACAATACCTGAGGATTAAAATGACATCCTGTGGTTTTAGCATCTGTGCTCTGAAAAGAGATAGGGGAGTACATATTTTAAATGTATAATCAAGAAATAGGAAAAGATTAACAAACAATATGTCTTCTGTAATCAGTTTTTAAAACAGCAATAATAAATCTCACTTGCTTGATAATTTGATGGCATCTATCTCATTTTCAGGACAATAATTAGGCCAATATAGTTACACCAAAGTTACATCTTAGTTACATCAAAGGTCTGCAAGGAGAAAAACTATTTTCCCTTGATTTATTGGCCTAGTCCATTCTGCATTTCTAGGGGCTTTGAATAGTTTTCTAACAGTCCTTAGAAGTCCCATTCAAGGAAGACATAGAATGCCAGCCAGTTAAGAACAAAATTTAGTTCACATCATGCATACACAAAATGCAATTGGATACACAAGGACAATTTTATACATTTTTCTGAACTCCTTATGTAATCTAAATAATGGAAATATTGTTCCATTCTTGAGGTTTTTTTGTGCTGACAAAAAAATTCTTTCCTGTTTTAAAGAATACCAGTGGAGGAAAAAAAGACAGTGATGTAAAATATAAACTTGTATTTTCATGTTATTAGGGGTTAGCTCTTCATCACCTCTCCAGATGTGAAACAAAAATGCAGGATTACTGTGGGAATTGGAACAACATTACCACTAGAACAAACTGGCTGGAAAAAAGATTACTGTGACAAACATAATATTTAATGGCTTTAGCTTAGATGCCAAAATCACTTTCTATCTGTCCTTCACTAGGAACAGGAAGGAAGGGAAATTTGTGTTCTGCAAGAAACAGTATGCTGGGCCTTAATACTCTGTACTTGGAGATTGACCCTGGGCCAATTTTTGAAGTCTTGGTCTCATAATTTTTCAAAAACACTGCATTTTGCTTAGACTGTAAAACCACAGTTTTCCCATCATTTGGTTATGAATTGGCTCTCAAGAAGCATAGCTAAAATCCAGTGTAGAATCTCAGAAAGAAGCATATGGACCTTACACCACAGCCAGTCCAAATGCTGGTCATGGAAGGAATTCCAAAATGGGCATGCTTTTGGTTTTATGATCAGTCTTACAACTCTAATTGGGCAATTTTTGTCCATGTTGATTAATTTCAGGCCTATTTTCTTCCTGGAAACAGCAATTTTTCTTACTCTGTTAAAACACATTTCACTATTTGTACATAAATGCAACCCAAGTCCTTTACTAACAACACAACTAAGTATTTGCCATTAAACATTTGAATGTCCCTCTGTATTGCATGGCTGCTGACATAAAGCATGCTGGACATAAACCAAACAAGTTGAAATGAACTCCCCCTAAAACAGCATTTACTAGATTTGGCCACAGTATATGTGTTTCTGTGTGTGGGTAGGAGGGAGAGAGGATCAGTCAGTTGGTCTGTCTTCTTCTCAGCTGCATATATTTTGAGCAATCTCAATATTAAAAAATCTTTATCTAAACCATAACATGTTCTGATTCAAGAGGCAAATTAAATCTGATGCCTTCACAAATGTGCTTACATTTAGACTTCACAAAGACAAAAACCTGCAAAACAACCTTCAAATTATTATTAAAAAATAGTCAACCAAAAAATTACCTTTGGTTTGTAACTTGGTTTTGAAATAATTTACAAAGCCATGGTTAAAGTCCTGCTAGAGAAGCTATAGAGCTCTGCACTATTAAATACACTTATTCTAAACTGGGTTAGTCTGTCCTTCGGGGCAATGCCACAATAGTTAAGGTAGTGCCAAAAAATCACACGCTTGCAGAATATTTACTTGGAAATAAGGGCTACATTGAAAGCCAATGTCAGCGGTTTCAAGATCCTGTCTCACCAATCCCATGATTCCAGGCAGTGGGAAGCACACCTGGACAGGTTTCCAGAGGCATAATGTGAGCATCATTATGCAGTGGGTGGGAAAGGCTTAAACCCATACGGCTGCACAGTTCAAAAAGTGTTTAACATTTGCTTTTTAAAATTTCTTCTCCTTTTTTAACACTTTTCTTTGTAGAGTTTAACTTCATTAGGTGAACAGTCAATCAGATGCATCACAGGAACAACTCATTTCCTTTTAATGGAATGACATGGCACAGCAGTTCCCAAGCTGCAATATGTTGATTAGGGTTGTGTGTAAACTGCAATCAGGTGATAGCTGAACTGGTTTGAAAGTATAAAATCAGAGGAGGAATACATTTGAAATGCATGATTAAGAAAGCTGGTATAACCAGGTGTCTGAGCTTCAAGTGCAGTGTGTGCTGGGAACGATCCGAGAGCTACTGATAAATTTCAGACTGGAGAAAAGGAGTCGAGTAGGTGCTTCTCTCCTTGGTTGTACAGTGCTGAGCACTGCACATTATAAATAACAGATCTTTCTACAGTTAACTTATTCCTTAATCACCATGAGGGCTGCAGTTGATGTGTTTGAATCCCAATTCAAGCATTTGCAGCTGCTCTGACATGTATTTCTTTGTGTCCTTGGAAGCCAGCCACCCCCTTCCCAAAGAGCAGTCCTTACTTTTTCTCTTTCCATGCTTTCCCTGTGCTTGGGGTCTGAGGGGAAAGTTTCAGCGTAGTTTAAGAAAAATCACTACATTTGACTTGAAATATTCCTTCTGTCTTAGAGAACAGACTTTGTAATGAGCACTTGAGCACGACAAAAACCTGATAGTATTTAGAAAACTTACCTCTGCAAGTGAGAGCATGTCTGTGTACATGTGTTATTTCAAGATAACAAACCATGACCTAGAAAAATCAAAGGGTCACTTGAAGCTTGTCTTCATGTTAGCAGCAGTTGTTTTTGCTTTGTTTTTAACTGAGCACTACAAAACCTTGAAGAACACATATCCTGGAAAACAAACATGACTCTACATCTGCCTTTCTTCTGTAAAAACGTGTTACCACCTTCTCCATGTAACGTGCCTGTGCTAGTCCACAGCTGGCTGACATTTGTGCTTATCTGTGCTGTTGTCATTTTTTATTGTTGGATTGAACTTTGGAAAAGACAGGGGAGAATGCTTTGTATGCCACTTATATAGGTCAGAAACTATTTATTTTGTGTACTGAATGTCAAAGACAGAAAAGATATGAAATCCATTTTGGCAAATACTGTATGAATGTCTAAATTCCTGTATAATCATTCAGTTACTTAAGCATCCTACAAAATAATGACCTGTCATGAAACTAGTCAAATGCTTTATTTCTGAATTAAGTTCCACTGCACATACTGCTCTTAATTTGGTACCGCTTAACTTCCAGTGAAAGAAAAGAAAAAAACCAAGTCCATGTACATAGAAAGAGAACTTTTTCTAGGTTCTTGTATTTTCAGCATGGCCATGCTGGTGCCTGCAAATATATCAATGACCTGGGCATATATTTGTTGCACTCAGTATCACTCACTCACCCCAAGTCACACTGTGAGACACCTCCACAAAGCTGAGACAGGAAATAAGTAACTCAAACAAATTTCCAAAGACAAACACTCTGACATTCATGAAATAAGAGCCAGTATTGTTTTGCATGTGAACATGTGCGTATGCATTTTATCTCAGGCCATCAAGCCAGAGCTCTGACAACACCGAGGGTAAGAGGAAACTACAGACGCATTATTCTTACTGAGAATGCAGCTGAGGAAAGACTTTGATTAAAGCTGGTTTGGCTGGGAGAACACCTGAAGACACTTCTGAAGATCTCATTAACATGACCCAGTTGAGCTGCAATGCATGTAAGGAGTTTGACATTTAGATGTGCAGGCAAGCATGTGCAAACTAAATGTGATGCAAAACAGGTAGTCAAATCCACAACAGTGAGGCTAGCTAACACCTACAATTTTCTTTAGGTCATTGATAGCAACTGTTTGTTGTAAATAGAGTGAAAATAATGTATTCCTAAAGCTTCAGTGAATATTGTGTTATTATCAGCTTCCTACTGCAAGCAACTGCATTATGTGAATGAGTTAAAATTCTTAATTTACTTTGTGCAACATATGCAGTTATACAGGTTTTCCTGTGTTTCATCACAGAGTTGGTTTCTTTATAGAGAATATATCCTATCTGGAGTTGAAGCTGTCGCTTGTTGCCCTGATAATGTGCTTTCAGGTTGTTTAGAAGCAGGAGGTCTTGCTGAAATAAGAAGTAATTTATTCATGATGTGTCCTCTCAGAAGAAGCATATGGAAATTAGTCAGACTTGCAAATAACAGTTTTTGACTTGGATCAGCCAGTGCTCATGCCATTTCTGGACATCAGTTTCTGAGTAAATACATTATCCTGTTACAAGAACACACTTTTACAGTTAAAGTTAGGGACTTAAGGCTGATACGTTCCTATCAGTGGGGACAAGTGACCGTATTTGGGCTCTCTGATGGTCCAGAATCCGTCTCAGGCTGGAACTGCAGATGGGATGATGGACTGGCTGATTTGCTCTGGAGATCTGATCAGTCATGTGAGGGGAACTATAACATAAAGCAGTTATTAAACGTCTTTTCTCTATGTGGTGTAGTGGAAGAGCTTAGTTTTTGCATTATTTCTGGAACTTCTCCCCAAGATGATGTTTTCTTGACCTGAATCAGTGAGAAGGATCAGTCCTCCAGCAAAATTATCTCCGTATGACCCTGTGATGTAGGTGCTACACAACACTCTGGTGTGCACCCAGGTTTTACAGCCATGAGAAGATCAAGTCAGTTCCCTCAGGACATACAAGGTGTAAACAGTACTTTCAGTGTTTCAACACTTTCTCAGTATTTCCTCACCTCCAGAAGCTCCACCTAGAACTCAAGTCAGAATCACACGGGAGGATGAAGTTATGTCTGATACTGTAGATGAAATGCATATGGGGAGGAAGGTAAATAATTCTACTTCCCTCCTCTCATATTTCCATGGTGTCCCCTTCCCCTTGCAGTCTACCTGCACCCAGAACCAGGCTGATCAGCACTGGTAACTAAATAGGTCTTGAAGAGCAGAGGGTTCTGCTTCCCCCAGCAAAACTTTGGGTTGCCTGAGATGACATGAGGGCAACCCACTAGTGAGAAACTTCCTCCTCCTCAGAAGCCCCCTGTGGTTCAGAAACAACTGATTTAACAATAAACTTTCACTGTTTGCAATTCAAATTATTTCAAAGGCTACTTCATTGCCATAAAACAATTTGAACAAACTTTTGAACCTTTCAGGACATTCTTACCCTTCTAGCAGAACTCAGCTCTGTTCTCGCAATTCCCTTGTTCTATGCCATTAATGAGGGACAAATGGTCAAGGCAGGGCTGGGAGCTGGTAACTGCTCCCTCATCTAAAAGCATGTCTTCTCTGTGCCTACAGCAACTGAGCATGTAATGACAGCAACACAGGGCTGATGGGCACCTAATGCAAGCTTGGGCTGGATTTTCATTATTTTGAGCAGTGCTGTGCTGGCTTCCTTTGGAGACAAGTGGATGTTTTAAGGTGTAAACAAGAGGCACTGCCTGATCTTTAATTTTCCTAGACTTGGAGTGAATGAGTTTCTCCCTGTTACTATACTCCTGATTCTTTAGTGTGTAAACTGTACTCACAGTAACCATGGGGACATTTATTAAAGACAGGGTCTCCAATTTGGCACACAGTCACCAGCCATTTCTAAAAATTGTCACCAAATGTCTGTAATATTTTTCTTAACATAGGGAAAACAACTTAGAATGTACTACAGGTACCACCTGATGTTTATCCATTAAACATTGAATACAATTTAAACATTGATGATAAAAGAATGAAACATTAACATGTCAGGCTTTCTCTCCACTTTTGTTCAGCTAAATACATTTAATAATAAAACTAAGATGCTAATAAGGATTGGATGTGAAACAATTTAATATAAAAATGTTTTTCAATAGGAGGTAATGCTTATGTGTTCTTGCAAAACAAAACAATTTACGTGATTTGCAACTTCCACCAACCTATATTAAACCTAAGTGTCATTTAAAAAAGCATTTTAAGTTCTGTCAATTGGCACCTTGTGCTTTTCCATGTTTCTAAAGAAAGAGACCATGTACACATTTAGTAAGCAAAAAGGGATAAAGGAATTATGACCTTTATTTCTAAGCAAGGAAATGCGCAGAGGAGACGATCTCATGTAAAGAAGTCCTATTTCTATTAGTGCCTTTTCATTGTTATTTTGTTTGCTTAAACTGGGCTGCACTATCATTCCCCCTAAAAATGACAGAAAATAGAACGTACACTGAGTGAATGGGGTGTTGCTCCCTGCATTACCATATAACATGATCTGCTTTGGAGCTCTGCAACATCTACTCTTTGAGTTGGATCCCAAATTTGTTTGGGGGTTTAAACTCCTATTACAGGCTGTAGGTACTTTCTCCCTTCCCTTCTTTCAGTGCACAGTAGGCATAGGCATAAACGCATATAAAGGGCTCTCTATGTGAAAAATTGTTGAAAATTTTTATTCATTTTTTTAAAAATTGCATTTAAATTGAGATAGTGTGCAGAATTGCTATGCCAGTGTGTCCATGCCCTTTTTCAGGGCTTCCCAGGAGCATAGTCAATAGCTCACAGTTCCACACCATATGCTCTCCTCCTTTGCCCATTGAAAGGGAGACCCTACAGTTGTCAATGCACTATAAATGCCTAAATAAATTAGTCAAATATAGAACAGACAATACATTAAAGCAGCCTCAGGCAGCACTACAATATGTTAATGGAATAACTGCACAGAACAGTGACCATGAAAAACAAGATTAATGAGGTCAGGCAGCATGGACATCCTAAGGAGGTGCAGTAAAGTCCAAGAGCCAGCTTTTTCACTAGAGGTGAGTTACTTCAAAACAATGCTCCTGCAGGAGAAACTTATATAAGCTATAGGACCCACACTGCTGTCCTAAGAAGATCCTACCAAATTGGAGGTTGGACATTTGCATAGGGAGAAGGTTCCTCCCACCTCACCCTTTGAGGTACTTTGTGACTCAGGGGTTTCTGGGAGAAGATGATCAGCTTGCCAATGTATCATTGCTTTCAAGTCTATTCAGAATTCCTCTCTGGGAATGCACTGATCAGTTTGATCCTAATCAGTATTAGTGAGTGGCAAGTGAGAGAAGATAAAGCTATCTTCTTTTTTAAATCCTTGTTGTGAGAGAAGATCTGTATGTAGATACCTGAGTGACAGCTGCTACCTGACTTCCCTTAAGAGGTGAGAATTTGATGCCTTTTATAAGTCCAGTCATCCCAAAGTGTACAGCCAATATTGTCCATGTTTCTCTTTTTTGTCATTATTTAATTAAATAACATATGTCTGAGAAAAATGCAGCTCTTTAAATATAGTGTCCATTATTTCAGTATCTTTGCTTGATCCACTTCTTCACATATGTTCAGCAGATTTGGGAATTTTCAGGGGTTTCAGGGGATAGAATTTGTTAGACATTTTTCTGAGTATTTTTCCCTTTATTTTTTTCCTTCTCTGGGTTGGATAGGTATTTAGGAGTTCTTTATTTGGTACTTCATGAAAGTGTATCCATGTAAAAGCAACATGCACATTTATTTTTGTATCAATAACATATTTTTCTGTTTTCCTGTTGCCTGTTTTTTGTTATTCACTCCTTAGGGCTCAGGAGCAGGCTGATGATCCTTCCTTTTGAATACATTAATGATTTTAAGCCTAAATTCCATTTTTTTTAAAGTTCCACTTTGGCAGCCAATACTTTAACCATACAAAAAAACCCCATGTGGTTAGGACTTTACATGACCTCTCACATATCCTCCAAACATGTCTGAAATCCTTAGACTATAATCTCAAACTCCATCTAAATCCATCCATTATTTGTACTTTTGTTTTCCCCCTAGGCACTAAATGCAGGCAATGCAAGTAAAATGCATGCCATTGATCTCTTCAGAACACAGAAGGCCATTTAGAAAATATAAACACTTTTTTTTCACCTCAAGTGCCTAAATCCAGGGGCTTATTTTAAGAAGAAAATGAGTCAGGAATTCATCAATAATTTTGTCATCTCCTAGGCAAACTAACTTGCTTCAGATGGGGAATATCATAAGTAAAAGGCTACTTGAATTGTTTATATGCCATTAATTTTTTTGGCAGTTACATTATCAGTAGCAATAGTATCTGACTCTTGCTAGCTCTTTGCTTTAGCTTAGGGCCTTAATTGAATTAAAGAGTATGAACATGGAAGAAGTTTCAAGGCTCCCCTGTGTGTAACTTCATGCTAAAATGGTGAACAATTAAAGTACTAAGGTCTGTTGGGGTTTTTTTAACAATGCACAGTTGTACTTATTTGAAAAAGATAAAGCAACTTTGTTATCCTCTGGATGACAAAACTGGGGTTGATTTTGCCATACAAGCAGAGCAGGTCATTGCCTAGAGAAAAACGCATGAAGAATTGAATCTTCCATAATGATAGTGGGGATTTCTGAGGGAGAGCAAAGGGACTCCTGTTTGACAAGGCAGCAATGTCTTAAATTCAGCTTTGGACAGACAAGCAATTAGAATGGCTTGTTCAGGACCACAGGATCAGTTTATTTTCCCTGAAATGTGTAAGACAGATAAAAGAGGCCCCTCTATAACAAGAGGTGGCATTATAACAAAACAGGGTATCTGATGCATCATTGCTATTGTGGTGATGAAATGCTTGAATTTGAGCTTTTGCTTAAAGATTTTGTTGATAATTTATGCACCAATTTTAGCAGGGATTTTTGTTTAGATTTTTTTTGGGGGGGTGTTTTGAGGGTTTTGTTGTTTGGTTTGGGATTTTTGTTGTTAAAAATACAACGTGGCACACTTAGAGGCATCAGAAACATTAAAGAGATGACCCCCTAATCACGCAGCCTGCTTCACCCCAGTGCAATTTACTGAGATTAAGGAAGCCATCCTTGAGGAAGAGATTACATTTGTTGCGATCCACCACTACAGATAGTGATCCAGTATATTTAAAGCATGCTCTAAAAGACAGTTTGAAAAACAGGTCATAAAGTTCATGTTTGTGCTGTCATCAGGCCAACTGTTGTGCCTCAGCTGGGAGATACAGAGCTGTGACTTTAATCTATGCAGGGTAGCCCTAATCATGGATATATTTAGACAGCCACATTATCAGCTGCAAGGGGGACCTGATTGCTGCTAAGAGCACAGATCCTCTGTTGCACCAGGGCCCTTGTGTAACTATCACAAGCAGGAAGCAAAATATTCTGAGGTGATGGACATCCATCTCTCCTGTCAATCCTGGAACTCTCCACAGTACACCCCACACTTGGACCTCACTCATACCACTGCAGTGACATGCCCTTGTCCGTGATCACAATGGGTAGGCAGCCTGATGCATTCCATCCTTGTGAAGGACCACATGCCTAATGTGCTCTGTCTGCTAATGTACCTACAGACCATGGCACCAGGACAGAGGGGGTCCTGTACAGCCCACAGGCCCCAGAAACTGTGGGGTTTGAGTCCTCAGAAACAAAATTTTCACTCTGCAAATTTGCTTCTCTTGGGCCACAGCACACAGGCATAGCTACTGTGTGGACAGGGCCACATGTTGTAACTCAGGCCAAGGAAATGCGAAACAGGTGAAAGGAGTGTTACTTAACTAGGGGTTAAACAGACATCATACAGGAACACAAAGACCCTCCTGTCCCGTTTTTTTTCTCTGCACATGCCTGTGGATGCAGCTTCTGTTATCTAAGCCCTCTGCATCTCTCCCAGAGATGGTGGGGCCAGGGGCCTTGGTTATCAGCCCAGTGCCCCCTCATATCTGGAGAGCAGCCAGTTAGAGCTGAGGCCAAGCAGAAGGCATATGGGAGAGCATGCATGAATCTGAAAGGAGAAAAGACCTGACTTTATTTTTCATTTCTTTTGGAAAAAGCTGTTGCTAAGTGGATGTAAAAACAATTCCCCATCTTTTATGAGTTCTGGGATGTGCAAATGACATACCTAAATAAACCTGAAATGCTTCACTACCTGCAGTTATACATTGTCTTTGCTTTCTGTCCTAGCAAATTGAAGAGTATTTCCTTCTTTTTTTTTTTTTTTATGATGGGACATGCTTGATCCTCTTGAAAGTACTACCTGTGCATATGAAACTGAAAGTAGGAATGGATTTAGTCCTCATAAGGAATAGGACTATTTGTGTTAATAGAATGATCTCAATTTAACAGTCAAACTTTAAAGTCTGATAACTGAAAACATTTTCAAATTTCTGTGGAATTTAATACTGTTTTTGCATCTAAATTGCAAATGAATTGTTGGGGAAACTGAAATGTTTTATCAGTGCTGTAATCCATGTGGCAGTCCGCAGGTTTTTAAAATTTTACATTTCTTAGGTTTTATAACAAAATATGTCCATTAAAACTTTAACTATTCTGGCACCAATTTTTTAAAATGGGTCTTAGTTCTTTTAGTATTAGTAGAAGGGTTTAAATAATTCAAATTAGGATAGGGATGATATTCATTGCTGTTTGTGTTGCTTGATTTGCAAGGAAGAAACAGTTCATTCAACAATACTAGAAATAAAAATAATTGCTCTTTCAATAATGTATCTGCCTAACTCCTTTTGAAGTGACCCTACAGCATTCCAGTAATTTTGATAGCTTTTAAACCCATTCGTCATGTGCGTGGGTTAACCAATGTTCTCCAATCATAGTACTTAGAGCTACCTGCTAAAGAACCACTGAGAAGACACAGTTCCTAAAACACATCTTCTGGACTCTGCCTTTCTACAATGCCTGATCTCATACTCTGCTATTGGCAAGAAGGAACTCATCTATTTCCCAACATTTTAATGTTTTGTCAGCTAAGACTGGAAAAGCCAACAAGAATAAATGTCAGGCAATAGGTCAAAAGCCACCAGGTGAAATAAAAGAAAATTGGTCCGGTAAATTTTGAAGGCAAGGTTCCTAAATCATTCAGCACACTGGAAAATCTTGTAAAATTGTATCCTCTTTCCACAGAATTCCATGGCAAAATTCTTCTGACATCAAAAGAAAGCATGTTGGATTTGGGAAGTGTACACAACAGCCAACACCTGACAACAGTGCACAACAATGTATTGACCTTATGCTTACAGAAGAGGAAGGTATGGATAAATAGACAGGTCACCTTTTTTTCAAGGATTTAATGCAACTGTTCTATAATTAATGAAGAAGTTAGTAACGATAACTATAACAATACTTGGAGAGGACTCATGGCAGTTATAAAACAAAAGTATTCCACTACCTTTGTTTCATTTGCTTCAGAAATGAGGGCATGTAAAATTCTCCTCCACCCTCCATTAAACAGCTGCTTGGACTTCAATCTTGGGAGTTAATGAACAACACTATTGCACTTTTATGTGACCATCCATATCTTTATTTACTACAGGCAATCTTTTATGTGTCTGTCTTCACAAAGAAGGTGGTTCACCTTTATCGGGAATAGTAAAACCGCTGTTGACTTTGTTCTAAAACCTCCACTGATGAAATGGCCATTTCTGTGGTCAATGCTTTATAGCTGGAGTGGGGAAAGCAAAGCAAGTTTCTGCCTTTTGCAAATAGTCAAAGAGATTTGAGATTATTAGATTAGAAATGAAACGAGATCCTCAAATATTTAATGCACTTCAAGCTGGCAAAAGGTGAAACTTCCATTTGCACCCCCAAGAAAGTGGAATTTCCCTATCATCATTTCGTATCACCAAAGCTCCTCAAGGTATTGAGCCCTCTTAGATATTGTGCTAGGCTGAAGGTTGTAACTACTCTTCAAATCTTGAGCAACTGAAGTTCATCCTTGTACTTTTGGCCATTGGCTGAAATATTGAGGTTAAATCAACAAAGCAGAGAAGGAAGGTTCAGTTCATCCTTCTAAGACTGTCTGTTTTGTGTCAAAATCACTGCAGTAGTACAGCAATTTAAAACATGCATGTGAAAAATCCAGGTTTCAATCACTACTTCTTACTGTATGTTCCACTACCTTAAGAACAAAAAAGATGACCTGCCTTCAGGAAATGTCAGCTAATGTCATTACTAATTTGTCTTTATATAAACTATTGATTTTGCCTTTGATGCAAAGTAGGAAATTGCATAACTGTTGGCCTGATAATTTTCTCTAGGACCATAGCAAGTGAAAGAGCTCTCTTATGATCGTCCCTAGTACTATCTTGATACTGTGATAATCAATACAGAAAATCCAGGGGGTATGCACTCATGCTTGGAGTAGCTTTGAACAGGTCTGGAAATATTCAGGGCGGGGGGGCGAACTGGGAAAGTTTTTTGGTGTCACTGGGTTTTGCTTTTTTGAATCTTGGGTGCAACTGAAGTGTTTGGGTGCTGGCCTCACCCGCTCTGGTGTGGCTCTACTGAAACCATGCTGCCTGGTAGAGGAGACTCAAGCTCAGAGATAGTGGGAGGAGACTTCGGGAAATACCCCACAGCTCCAGGGTAACAAAACTGAGTGGAAACAATGAAGGCATGTCTACACAGAAGAAAGGAATGTGTTGCAGACATTCCCTGCCCTGGCCTTGCACTTGCTGGTTTCTCAGTGTGAAACAGCAGTTTGGAGGCCTGAGCCGGCTGCAATGACGTGGCACCAGAGTATGGCTGGGACAGCTCATGGGTCTCCACCTGCTTGTGGTGGAGCACAGCACCATGTTCTTGTTCCACAGCGTAGATGCACATGGATTTACCTCTCCATTCTCCCCTGTTAGCTCAAATGGATTTGTACTTACGGTCTCTCCATTGACTGCTAGCTGAGTTGTGGGACACAAAGACCCAAAGGGAGGAAAATGTGGCTGCAAAGACATTTTATGAAGTTCCTCAAGGGATGCTTTATGCAACTGCTATATCCCTTATGTAATTTTTTTATCAGCAGTGGATTTTTATTTTTTTAAATCATGTTTGAAAAAACCCCCAAAGAGTCCTCTTAAATAATTAAAAAGTGAATTAAGATGTGAAAAAGAAAAGGAAAGAAAAAGTTCAGAAACAGTAGGTTCATCGTGTGCAAGTCTGGGGACTTGTATTAATGCACTGCATGGTTGTGAAGAAAATGGCTTTCTATCTTTGCCTGTATGTTAGATCCTGCTGGAACACTCTGTTCCCTGCTCCCAGGAACACTTAATGCCGCTCGAAGCATGTGTACCCAGCGCTACATGGAAGAATTGAGTGGCTCCTCCCACACAGCCAGGCACATCTCCTTTCTATTGTAAGAGGGGTATCAAGCAGCTTTTGTTCCTCTGTCTCCAAAAACGCATCACAGACAAACACAGGGGTAAAAATGGTCACTGTTTGAAGGTGCTATTGGGAGCAGAAAATGAAAAGACTCAGATCACAAGGCTGGGATTTTTAGATTCATAAAGGCTATGCATCTCCTTTTTATCTTTTCTTTTTTTTTAAAAAAAAAAATTAAAACTCTGTGCTTTTCTTGGTTTTCATTTCCAGTCTGTTTGAGACATCTGGTTAACCTAAATCAGAAGTAATGGCCTAATTGTATAGAGGTGCATGTTTCTGCTGTCAATATTTTTGTTTTTATTTTAGTTAATCTTTCTTGAAGTACTTTAAAAAATGTGAGGAAAAAAAATTCTTTCTTTTTTTGTGAGGTAACTGTAGACTACTGCGTCTGCTTGTACATAGGCCTCTCTCCCTGCTTTTTCCAGTGTTATCAGGCATGCCCATATAAGATACTTGTATAAAACAGCCAGACACATCGTTTTCTGTAAAAATAATACCATTATGAACCAGGAACCTTTTTTCCTTTTTTTTTTAATAGGAATTGGCAATTTATAGGCAATATTGGATGAAACAGGTTCCTCAGCTTATGGCACATCTCAGAAAGGAGAAAAAAACATGCAATGGGAGCTCTGAGATTCGAAGTCTTGGGTTCCATGCCCTAAAACCACAACCCTGTTCATTTGCAGTTATATGGATAATCTCACCAATGTCAGAGAGATTATTCACATGAGTAAATTTAGGAAAGTAAATTATTGAGTGTTCAGGTTTGCTCATCATTTCTGGGGAAAGAATTCAGCTTGCATGGGGACCGGCCAAACAGCTTAATTTTAGGCATGCGACATGCAATACAATCCCATTAAAGGGATGAACGAGTACATTTTCACACAAGCATGATTGAAGTGTTCACACATAAATGCAGTTGAACAGCACTGTATATACAGCTACACAGCCAAATAAGAACTGTGTATCCGTGATTTAAAATTTTTCTTCCACCTGATTCTATCCAGAGAAGCTATCAGGGCCCAAAGGAAGGTAATACACAAACTCTCAATGTGATGTTCCTTCAGCCTGCCAAATCTGTCCTAGAGAACTAATTGTATTAATTTTGTCCTGAGAATTCACAGACTAAATTTGTGTCTGAGACTGATTAAAATGCCTGAGCTAATGCCATTGCAAGGAGAAGAAAAAGCTGTAACAGGAGCAGTGCCATGACTACAAATGACAATGGGAAAGAGAATAAGTTGTGGCAAGTGTAGGCTAGGAAAAATGAATGCCTGTTTTTGCAGCAGAGTATTCACTGCACTGATAGCAAGATTTAGATGGATAGACCACAATGGAAGGTTAAATAAGCAGCTAAAATTAAATAACTTGACCTCCAAAGTCAGACCTTGCACTAAATGAAACTAATTTACAGTAAGAATCCCAATTTACAGTAAGAAACCCAAACATATCCAGCTCTGGTGAAGGCATGTTATGAGTGGAGTGAGGCAAGTGTGTATGTCTAGCTAAATATTACAATCACTATTTTACTGGTTTTTTTCTGTCTTGGTAAGTGAATAATAGGTAATATTCTTTGTAGGCTGTGCAGGCCTAGACAAAAATCGTCAGTGTTACCACTACAATGTCTCCATGTTTTGCTATTCTGTGGCATTTTTCAGACAGGCAGATTTAGTGGTTTGTAGCTAGTACTCAATAACTGGATCAAATGAGCTGCCCATTTAAAAGTCTATCTGGTTTCCAAATCATGAATCTTAACAAAGCTGCTTAATAAATTTTTATTACATCACTGGAAAATAAATGAAAGGGTTTCTTCTCAGATGTTTTATAAAAATCTGTCTAGATGTTTTAACTGCATCATAAATCTAAGAACTAAAGGTGCAAATACTAAGGAAAAAAATACTTTCAGGACCAACATATTGGCTTCTTAAAATCTTCAAGTATTTTAATGAAATTTGCACCTAAAATCTGCAGACAGTCACAGTTTTAAGTCTCACAGCCAGGAAATATGGTGATGAAAAAAGCATCATTAAAATTCTTGGGTTTTGGCTAATATAGTTAGACTGGTGGACTCTCCACTGCATGAAGCTCTGCTCTAGAAATATCTTTCTAAAAGATATGTCAGATATGTTTAGATGTTTTTAGATGTTTAGATGCCTATTCTGTGGACAAAAATTATGCAGAAGGCCACAATATAATTCATAATGATTTTTGTTGTCCTTAATGCTGTAGCTGATAAGATTGTTCTAGCTGTAATCCTGTTTCCATGCTGCTGATTTCAAGTACCAGCATAAACACCAGAAGAAAACAGCTCTTGGTTGAGCTCAGGACACCACTTGCCATTGCTGAAGGTCATGACCCCCCTTTGGGAACCACTGTCTTCAGACCTAGAAATCAACTCTTCAAGAACACCACTTAATGCAGCACTACACATGGGTCCAGATGTTAGGCCTCCCCCTGCTTCTTTAAGCTGCTTTAGCATCTCAAAGAATCCCTGAAACACCTAAATTGTGTCAGGATGGTCTTCTTCCAGTAAGTCACCTCTGCTGGTTCTCCAACAACCCTGTGCTGATCGACTCAGGCTGCTCTGGCAGCCACCAGTCAGGGCAAGAGCCCATATACAGCCACTATGGGTGTTCTGAAATTATTTCAAGGCTTCGTAAAGCTATACTGCAGGCCAGGAAAAATAAAACTGAGAAGCAGAGAAGTATAAACCTCTTTATCATCCCTCCCATCTCAGCTTTACTATGAAAAATGACAGGAGAGGTAAACCTTTGGAACTTGAGATGACATCATCTGACTGCAGAGCATGACAGCAAAAGGTTAAATTGTTTTTCACTTACAAGCTGCTTTCACTTTAATATTATTGTTAATATCTCCTTTCCAGGACTGCAATGTCTGATTGTCTCGTCTATATTAGTCTCTCCTGTTCTATATATCAGTGCATACAAATGAAAGAATGAATGTGTAATAATGGTTATGTATAACTGTGTTGTGAGGAGCTCTCTCTGTTAACAAGCTTGTAAACAATCTGTTTCTATTGTCTTCTTAAATTCTTGTTTCAACTGGATTCAAACTATGATTGCCTTGTTAAAAGCAAGTGTCCCATGTGCTGCCACACCTGCTACCATCCCATTTGAAAAAAAAAAAAAAGAAAAATTATCTTTATAAGCAAAATAGAATACTATGTTCTGAATTTGCTTTTTATCTGCTATGTGTGCATGCTGTCACATGTTGTTTGCTGAAATCAAAGCAACAGCATAGGAAAAGCCTTCTGTTGAATCGGTCCTGGCCAGATTCTGGTTTCTGCCACCTGAGGCTCACGCCACAAGGAATATCTTCTCAGTGAATAGGCCCTTTGAAGTCAAATTTATCCCCCACAAAGCAAGCATTTTTCTGTATGGAGTAAGTGCAGCAGAGTTTTGTCATTTTAGGATGTCATGAGCCGGTTTCCTGAAACAAACATGCTGTAGTTATAACCAATGCTGACAGTTTCCCCTTGCCTCTCTTGAGTCTTTCCATCCCCTCTCAAACTTCCTGCAGTGGCAGAGATGTTTGTTAAACAATGGCTGGAGCACAGAAAGGCAGTCTGGCTTACAGGACTTGTCCCACTTGCTTAAACAGGACTCGTGTGAGAAATAGTTTGAGAAATTCAGTGCCTGATAGACCTATTTAAAAATGCAGACTTCATGTGTGTGGGTTTGCAAGTAAGCATGAGCATGCTGAAGGGAGAGGGGGCTTCCCAGTGTGGTCACAAGTCAGACTTTTGCCCTTTCTCTGACTCATACCAGTCTATCTGATCCCTTCAAAAGTAAGACTTCTCCATTTTGGAAGAATAGCTGACTGACTTCTTCACCCCCACGCTTTTTCAGGATGAAACACTCTGTTGCTACAACACTGCAGTTATGCTCAGTGTCGCAATGCTGGGTTGAGAGAAAGGTTTACAATGGGAGCTGAAAAGCCCTTATCTCTGCCTCACTGCAGAGTGCCACATAAGACGTTACAGGGCCCAGGTCCAAGCCTGAGCTCAAGTCCAAACGTTTCTTGTGGCAACACAATAGGCATGACAGCCTGATCTCAAGGCTTCAGGGAAAATATCCTTAGGGCCAACATACCCCTTGAGGGGCTTCTAAGGGCACTCACCCTGCAGCAAAGGGGGCTAGCTGCTGCTGTCTTTGTCTAAACCCAAGTCATGCTGCCAAAGTCTTTCCAAGGAGGACTCCCGTATCACCACTGTAGCTTGAGTGCCTGCTTGAAAGCTTTATACCACAAGGTAGGAACTCACAACCAGGCCATGGTGTCCTGTGAGGAGTGGCATGACATGCAGAACTCTGGGTTACATCTGCCTCCTGGAACAGCAACTTAATGTCACTACAGCTGTCACTGTGTATTCAAAGACTGAAAAGGCCTAAAACATGAAAAAATATTGTAAGCGTTCCATGGCAAGCTTTCTTCTGCAGAAAAAAAAAATAAGAGAAGCAACCTCTGCATATAATTTTTCAAATCCTTGCTAAATGACAAAAATAATGTGGCATTTTACTAACTCAACCTACACTAAAAATAAACTCTATACATAGAATGGATTGTTGTTGCATTTTATGTATTGCAAGCAGTACTCTTCAGCTAACAGGTGAGAGAAAACTTATGCCAATCTAAGGCACATATACAGCTTTTTGGAAACAAATACCAATTATTTCTCAACTGTTACTTCTTCATTAGGTCAATGCCAAACAGTGCAAAACCTTTGCTAGAACTGACAGTGAAACAGGAAGAGAACAGACCTAATGTTTTTCTATGCTGAAAGGCTTTAACAAGAGACCGCATAAAAATAAACTAGTCACACTTTCACACTTTCTTGAATTTCCTTATTTTGTCAGGAATAATTTCCCAAATGAGAAAACAGATCATGCTGAATATGAGTGCATTTATTTTCATAAACAAATAGACACTAATTTAGACCCTAAGACCAGAACAAATATTTTAAAAGTCAAGTAATTCTAATTCTTCTTTGAACTCTTGAATCATAGAGAACACTCGGTAGCTTCCTTCAGAAAATAGCTGTGAAAACAGCATATTGCTATAGTTGCAGGGTGTGTATGTGTGTGTGTGTAACAGATAAAAGTGTATTTCTATTACTTATTTCTATTATGACAGAACTCACAAAATGCTAGGCTTTCTCCAAACCAATGGCAAGAAACAGTTCCTGCCAAAACAACATGAAAGAAATGTGTAAAGGTTGCATTATATTGCTTAAAAGTTAGGAAATAGCAGAAGCTGGGTTGCCAGTACAACCTTAATTCAGCCCTTCTGTGCATATCCATTATGACCCAGTCTTTAATTACATGATCACATACTCTTTTTCTTTATTTTCTCTCCCTAGGGCCTCTGCTTCATTTAAAGTATCAGATGGGCTGAATAAGGCAGTTGTTAAATGCTTACATTTGTCTTCTTCAGCACCTTGCCGTTAAGGTATCAGCAAGTATCTTGCACTATTAACCAGGCAAACTGCCTTCTCTCTGTCTGGAGCTGCAGAGACAGGAGTACACAGCTGGGACCTGGCCAAAGATAAAAAGAACCACTTCATATATCCCAAAATGTACAGGTGCCAAAGAAATTCAGAGCAAAATAATAGATCAGTGAAACACACTGGCATACTGGTAGGAAGCTGAGGTACAAACCAGCAACAGGCTATGATACAGCCAGTTTCTCTGGTGCTCTCCACTAAAGTCCTATCAAGGACAACTGACTTTCTCTGATTCTATGAGCTGTATGCCTAAGTCCTCATCGATAAACCCTTCATATTTTAAAGATGAGGATCTTTGGGAGCATTTACAGGCAGGAAATTGCAGAAGCTCCTTTGCTATCCCACCACAGCACTGAGACGGAAGCAGACTTGCCTAGACTGGGAAAACAAGATGGTTCTCTGCATCAGCATCTCCAGTTACCTTGTTCCCTCCCACAGACAGGGATGAGGTCCTGCTGGCAGGCATCTCACAGAGCCTTGGCCTCAAAGCTAAACTTGAATGGCTTGCTGCCTGCAAGCAATGAACACCAGGGTAGTTCATTCCTCACCAGTAGACTGGATCTGCATGTTTTACCCTTTCCATAGGCAAGGCTCTCTTTATACATGCTGTAATGATTTGGACTGAACCGGAACTATGCGCACTTCTTGATTGCCAAAGAGCTCTGAACTTATTGACTTTGCAAGAGATTTGAGGGAAACTCTCTGATGGTCTAGAAAGACTTTTTTAAAAAAAGCAAACCAAACAAAAAAAGATAAAAAGCAATCCTGTAAATTTCTCCCCCTCTATCAAAGTGTGACATGAGGGGCATTATGTTCTTAAAAACACAGTTCAAAGGGAATGATTCAAATCTGAACAGCCTTGGCTGGAACTAAGTGGGAGAGCTAAGAAAGTGGCCCAGATAATAGAGCTCAGGTCCAAGCAAAGGTGACAAACATTTTTGTGGGTTTTGAAAGTATTTCCTCCAGTTATCTTGGTGTAATTCTGATGATCTGATACTGCTTTTGCACAAGATAAGTGATAGTTTCCAGTAAGATGGTGGACCATGCTGTGAAGTGGAAGGTAAGCAGCTGCTGCTTCAAGTTTTGAAAGAGGACAGCACATTCCAATATATGAACAGAGCAGCAAAGACAGCTCTGTATATACAGAGAAGGATGGCTGACACCTAAGAAGCAGTGAGAGGACATGCCAGGTTGGCAGCTCTTCCCTTCTCACAGGACAGACGGACAGCTTGTGATCACTGATGTGATACTTAGAAGTCAGTGGGGGGGAAATAGATGAGACTGTGCTCTAAAACCCACACTAACATTTTTAGTATGCAGCAAAGCTGTGTGTTTAAGCTCTTGGGATTATCTTTTGAAGGTGTTTTGCAGATATCCCTTGTGTATAGTCAAAGAGAGAGCCCCTAGAGGCTGACAGCCTAAGATAGAATAGATCCTGTGTGCAAAGACCAAAAGCATTATACAGTTACATCTTTCACACCAGATAAGCAAAAAAGTGTACTTTCATCTTTTATTCAAATTCTTTCACACGTGTATTTTTATATATTTCATTACCAAATTAGTTTCACTGAAAAAGAAATCTTAGTATTTAATTGTACATTATCTGTGCCTTTATTGGTCTAATTTCTGATCTTTGACCAGAAGAACCGTAAGTGTAAATATCAGGCATCAGGCTGTACTTCATTTGCAGCTTTGCACTGCAGCAGGGCACATACCCTTGGGAAACAGTAAGCTTTTTTTTTTAAGAAGCTGCACTTTTCTTAACAAAAACCCCCATGCCCCAAACCAACCAACCAACAAAAATAGCACCAACAAAACAAAAAACTTCTGCTTCTTTCATCTCCCCTTGGTTTTGCAGAAAGTCAGAGAGCACTGGGAGGCCTGAGACTTTATACTCTTCTTGGCAGACACTAGCTGAGTAATAAACATCTGCCCATCGTGAGGTCTTCCCCTTTCCAAGCAAGTGACAGAAAAGCTAGCGCAACGCTACAGTCCGAAGGGAGAACATCCAGTTAAGCAGTGAGCAGGAGGGCTGTGTGAGCCCAGACGTTGTATTCCGGGGCATGGGCAAACAGCCAGGGCTGAGCTGTGGCCTGCCAGAAGGCACCTGCCCGGCGGACCAGCACCCCCTTCGCTTTGCTCGTGCCCACGGGCCCGGTGGTCCCACTGGAGCATCCCTGAGCTCCGAGAGAAGATAACAGGGAAACGCATGTAT
>NW_008672778.1:9958-22804 GCF_000695815.1 Acanthisitta chloris | reverse complement strand
CGGGGTGGGATGGGATGGGATTGCTGCCGTCGCCCTCGTTGTGATCGTTACTATTGTGACCGCGCCGTAGTTTGGCAGCGCAGCGCTGGGCACCTCCGAGCGAGGCGTGGGAGGCTGCGGTACCTGTGTGCGGAGCCGCGCGCCTATGCGCGCCTCCCGCCGCCGGTACGAGCGTGGAAAGCGGTGAATAAAGCGCGCTCAGTGTGCCTTAGTCCTTTCCCATTCCTGCCTTGAGAACACGCACGGCAGCTCCGGCGTGCGATCGGGAAGGGATTTGCAAAATCTCAGTGGCATGCTGAAATAAATCCCGAAACCCGCAATCCCTTCTCCTTCCTTATCTTCCTTGCGGGAAAATTCTTCTTTTTACCCCTGGCCGAGCGCCGGGGTGGGGAGAGCCAGGGAAGGGGGGTTGGTGTGTAAACAGGGCTTAACATGAAGGTCACTGGTTAAAGAGGAGACGGATGGGAGAGAAAAGACAGGCATTAACCTCACTTGTTAGCTCCCCCCTGCCTCCTGCTTGGGGAGGGCAAAACAAAAGCAGAACCTGCTAACGGGAGGATGAATATTCATGATCCTTCTCGTATGCTCCGGGACACGGAGGGGAGAGAAGTTGGGCAGATGAGCCGCCTCCCGAAGCTGCTTTTTCCCCGGCTTGCGAGAAGATCCCTTTTTGCTGAGCGAGAGCTGTGTCGGGGGGAATTACCAGCCTTTTGCTGGATTTCTTTTTTTTTTCATTTTTTATTTTTTTATTTCTTTTGTGTGCGGCTGCGGGAAGAAAAAAAAAGGGGAAAAAAAGAGGAGCTGAGGCTATTGACTACATCAAAGGTTATCCATTTGAAAACACCATTTTCCTCTGAACAGCGGCTAATTGCTTCCTGAACAATCCCAGGGTCTTTTGTATATACTCAGTGGGTAAAATGAGTGACTCGATGTCTCCCTCTCAAGACACTGGTGACCGAAGAGGGCGGAAAGGTGGAGAAGCCAGGGAAGAGCAGTGGGGCAGAAGCCTCTGGGAGGATGCACGGAAAATTTCTTAAGTGGCTGCAAGGAGGGAAGGTTTTTTTCTTCTGCCTGCTCGCCACCGTGCGATCTGCTGGTGCCGGTGGATGCCGGTGCTGGCAGCGGCGTGGCGACACGGGTCCGTGAGGAAGGCTGGTGAGGAAGTTTGGATTCAAAATACCCGATCATGCGTGTGATCCGGTGCTCCCCATCCGCCTGCGGCTGCTCCTCCGAGAGCGGCAAGCCTGGATGCGCTCGCTGCTCCCGAGGGGCTGCGGGGAGGCAGCGCCGGGGGCTGCCTGGCTCCCGCTCCGTTGGGTGGATGGGCTTTCTGCAGCTGCTACCCTGAAGATTAAAGTTTTGGCGACGTTGCTTTTGTTAGCATGGCGATAGCAGCACCGGCGAGAGTTTTCCCCTCCTGCCTTGTTTTTTTGGCTGAATAGATGCATCGGATTTGGAGCAGAGCAGAGGTATCCGCCTTCGTGCACGCTCGGGCTGTGCACGGAGGTGCGGAGCAGAGCCCTTGTGCTCGGTCACACAAAGCCCTTTCCCCTGCGAGAGATAAACAAACTCCTCTGAACTCCGTCGGAGACGAGGCCGAGGGCCATGCTGGCGGCTCCCGGCGAGCGCTGTTTTGCTGGAGCTTTGCGCAGCCGAAATGGAAGAGGGTAATAAACGCGGCGCTGCTGCGTGCTGGCAGGGCTGCCTCCCCTCCTCCACGGTGGCAGCAGCCGGGGGTGGCCCCTGCCCTGCTCCCTGGGTGTAAGTGTCACACCAGGCGATTTATTTCCGTGGGTTTGCTGCGTTTGACATCTGCTGAACAAAGGGAAGGATCCGGCCCTGGGATCGGACTTAATGAAGGGAACTTGTACGTGTTTATTCTCTAGGCTGAGTGCG
The DNA here is from genome assembly GCF_000695815.1 of Acanthisitta chloris. NCBI lineage: Eukaryota > Metazoa > Chordata > Aves > Passeriformes > Acanthisittidae > Acanthisitta > Acanthisitta chloris. The sequence goes on along the minus strand of NW_008672778.1, from coordinate 20,908 downwards.
GGTCAGGGCCTTTGTTGCTGCCTGCCTTGCTCCTGGCTGTAGCACTAACTGCCGGCGGGAGCTGGGCTCAGCCCTGAGCTGGGAATTTCCGAGCAGGAGTGCCTGATGCAGTCGTGCTGGCACTGCCGGCTGCCTGCAAACCGGAGGGAGCCTTGCCTGCAGCATCGGGCTTCTACTGTGTCCCACTGGGCTTTGTTGTGACCACCTTTCCATGCTGAGTCTGTCGGTGCCTTGGTTGTTTGTATCTGCAGTGAGGGGTTAGTCATTTTTTTGGCACCCTCGGCACAGCAGAAGGAAGGGGGACATTGGAAGAGCCAGGAAAACAGAGGTACTGCCATCCCTTTGTGCAGTAATGGGAGGGTGGGCATGGGTCATTGCGATGCCAATATGCCATCCTCACTGCCTGCAAGGTTGGATTTTGCATTGACCTGGGCTGGTGGGATGTATGTGTTGAGACCTTGAGTTGCTGCTGTCTGTGATCCATGAATATTTTCTCCAAGTTGTGTCCTTAAGTAGTTGCATGCTATATGGAAGAAACCAGTGGGCAGGGGGCTCCTGGCCAGTGTTTGATCAGTGAATGGTTTGGTGGTGTGCCATATTTGTGGAGGAAGGCCCAAAGGCTGGGAATCCAGGGTGATGAGGAACTTGGTTCAGCATGGACCATGACCTCTTACCTCTCCTGAGTTTGGATTTGTGCCCCTTCTCCCAACAAGTTGCTGAATGCTGTGCCTCCACGTGAAGTTGGGAGAAGCGAGCGTTTGCCACCATCCAGTGCTGAGGTGGCTGGTTTGGCTTTAGGCTGGAGACAACCTGCTTCTTCTGTGGCTGTAGCCTGTGACAAGTTGCAGGCAGTGCTATGGGGAACATACCATTGCAGATATGTGGTACTTGGTGAAAATGCAGTGCTCTGACACTGTGATCCACTGCATTACCAATGCCCCTCTCAGTCTTGTCCAGGATGTGGCGTGGAAGTGCTGTAGATACCCTAACATGGTCCTCCAGCTATGCCAAGTTTGAGCAAACATCTTGTGCATCATGAAGGAGAAAAGCTCCAGCCAATAAATAAGTTTTGATGGTTTCCATACCAGGTATGAGCAGTCCTGGCTCTTCTCCTTTGCACTTGGCCTGTGTTGTAACCAAAACACACATCTTCCCACGGGTTCATCAGAGCATGGCCAGGCATGGGACGGTGTCCCTGTTTGCCTCGCTTCCCTGAGCATCCCGTGCCTGTGGCTGCCTCCAGCCCTTGTTCCAGGTGGAAGCCACCACTTAAAACCCAGAATGAAAAACATTTAAAAGTTTATTTTCCCTTTAGCCAAGGCTTGGCACACCTCCTCTTTGTTGCTGGTGTGCTGAGATGTTTGAGTCTGGAGGAAAAACTCCACATCCAGATTGTCAGTCTCACACTCCACAAACCCTTTTGCTCTTTTCTCCTCTGAAGTTGCCTTGCATGGTGCAATGTGGACTATTTTGGGTGACTCCTCTGTCCCCATGGTGTGGGATGCTTTGGCATAACAGGGGACAAATCCACCCCTGCCCTGTGTGTTACTGTGTGCCGGCCTGTGCCCAGGGGCTGAGACCCTCGTGAGTAGCCTGAGCCGCAGAGGAGATTTTTTTATTGTTGGGGTCAACTCAGGGCCCGGTGTGAGCCTGTGCGTGATATCCTCTTTGCTACCTTGAGCTGAGATTGTGAGGGATTTTGCTGGAGAAAGTGCCTGGGGTGAGAACATGCCAGGGGTGCCAGGGACAGGCTGCATGGCTTTGGGGGACCCACTGTGCAGGGACCATCTCCTCCTCATTGCTCCTCCTCCTCCTTGGCAGCCTGCGGATCAGCCCCAGGGCTCGCTGCCCACCTCCCCATCTTGAGCATCCCGCAATCTGCTGGCCAACTTGGCACAGAGACCCGTGAGCGTTGGTAATCCAATTTGGGCAGTTTAGCTGCACTTTGCTCTCCGTGCTGCTGGCCAGAGCTTGGGAGCTTTAATCCGGCTAATGACCCCGGCTTGAGTAACCGCGACCATTTGCTTGATTCAGTTTTCCTTTCCGTCGGCAGTGGAGGACAGAGGCTGAGGCTGGAGGCTGTTTCTGAGTCCTCTCCGTGGTGTCGGGGACGGTTTCCAGGTGTAGGTATGTGTAGGGATTGGAGGGTGAGGGCAGCATGAGGGCACTGCAATCTCTGCTTTCCCTTTGGGAGATTTCTCCTTCCCCCTTCCCATTTTTCATCTGCTCTCCCTCTTTTTTGGGTAAAGATAAGCCCTTCTTCCGGAGTTATTTTGCAACATACTATTATTTTCAGAAAGGCAAAGCCAAGAAAAATAAAAGCCTCTCTCTTCCTTGGGTTGCCTACTGTTTAATGTACAAAATACAGGGGTGGTAATTGCATTAAAACATACATAATTATACTGGAGGGAAGGAAAAAAAATCCTGCTAATTGCACGGGTGTTTTGAACTGATAAATATTGAGTGATTCATGTTTTCTTGGGAATTTGGTGGAGCAGAGCTATGGTCCAGCATGTGAGGAGTTAGGAGCAAGGCTGGTTTCCCACTATTATTGGGAAGTCAGGATGCTCCAATCTCCTCTGGGGTAGTGCTCTGTGGAGCAGAGGATCGGGCCCCAAACACAACCGACGCTACTCCCATGCAGGCAAGTCTTGGTGTCATTGTAGGAGCCCTGTGAGTCCCTCTGTGCTCCTGTGAGTCCCTTTGTGCTTAGTTAAACAACTGTTTGCATGTCAAAATATTCAGGCTCTCTTGCAGAAGTAAATTCCTGGCAAGAGGAGAGGCAGATTCCTGTGTTAGGGGAAGAAATTTCCTGCGTGAGCTGTTCCCCCCCCATTAACACTATGTTGGCATGAGCGGGTGCTGCTGGCAGCTGACTCCCTGGGCAGGGTGGGAGGAAGGTTGGTCACACGTTTCGGATGACACGATGTGAAAACCACATTTCCTCCTGCGAATCCTGACCCCGTCAGAGCTGCTGATAACGATCGCAGGTAATTGTAATGGCAATAAGTTGTTTGCTTTGTGCATGCGGCTGGGCTTTGTGTACGGGAGGCTGCTTCACTCTTCCTGTGCAGACTCTTAGTTTCAACAGGGGAAGAGGAAAACCTAAAATATTTTAGGAGGAGTTTAAAAATAATCTTGTAGCTTGGCTGGTGGGCAGGATGTTTCGCAGAATCGTCTTCCCCGCTGGTCCATGTCCAGCCCTGTGGCCCTTGGAAGGCTTTGCTGGATAGTGTTAAGTCCTGTCTTGTCATTTTGGCCAGCCTGAGGGCTTGTTCTCGGGCTCCGGGAGCTGGAGGGAGCTGGGAGTCAGCGCTGGGATTTGACTTTTGTGCTGGATGGGTCTGACTGCCCCGTAGCAGAGCGGTGTAGGAGCCCGAGCTTAACAGCTGCCGCGGCCTCTGTGAAACATTTAAATCTGTTCCCCGGCATCGCACTCCCTCCACCCCCATCGGCTTTTCCATGGCTTTTATTCCTAGAAGTGTTGGCACGCTGGCAGGGTCCCTGCCTGCCCACTGCTGCTTATCTCCGTGTCCAGCTCCTGGTTGACTACTTCCTTTCTGGAGTCAAGGGGGGCTCTCCCTTCTCTGGCAGGACCAGAATCAGCCCGATGAGCCTTGCTGAAGTCAATAACCTGTTTTTCAGGCTGATGTCATCGGGAAGAAATGGGGGAGGAGGAAGGCAGCGCCGTTTCCGAAGGAGAGCCGCCGCCGAGCCCCATGCCAGCAGCCCTGGCTTCCACCGCTATTATTCCTTATCAGCACGGCTGGTGCCCGCGGGCCTGGCGGCACACGCGGGACAGGTCCTGCCTGGCATGCTCTCGTGCCTCTGTGGGCAGGAGGCAGGGATGTGTCAGGGCAGTGTGTCAGCTCTCACTGGAGCAGGGCATCTTTTGGCCCGCTGGGTGTGCCATGTATGGCCCTCTGTGGGGTGATGGCACTTGCTGGAGCTGCCATCCAGCCACCTTCATTAGCAGAAAGTGGATTTTTGGCAGAGGTGTTTGGACAGCCCTCCCAGCACAAGCAGGCAGCTGCCTTCTCACAGTTTTGTGGCGGAGGAGCAGATCCGATACACTGGTGCCTTTTGAAGCCTCAGCTCCTCGTGCATGGTGTCAGGCCATAGCAGCATGCCTGTGTCCAGTGTGGGTTGGTGCTGCAGCCAAGATCTGCAGGGAAAGGAGCAGCCTTGCTCTGCTTTCTCTCCCAGCTAGCACCTCTTGGGCTGCACCCATGCTTTGAAGTGTGCTCTGCTCGAGTTGGGTGGGTGAGACCCCCTTGCTGCGGGTGGTGGGGTGAGGGTTGTGCTGGCACCATCCGTCGAAGGGCAGAGTGTGGGCACAGCCCCTGCCACGGTGCCTCCCTGTTTATGTTGGATGCCCTTTGCCCTTGTGCTGTGAGCGAAGCCCCCGCTGGACTCTTGGAACATTTCCCCCTGCACTGGTGTTGCTGTGGGGGGACTTTTGGGCTCTTCCCCTTCGCCTGTCTGCTTGTCCCACTGCCAAGTGAGGCTCCGCTAGCTCCCTGGCTATCTCACTTCTCCTGGGTCAGCTCCACCTTGGGCAAATAAAACACGAGGCTGTGCTGAGCTGGAATCTCCACAGGGGAAGTGTAGCCAGGACGTGATTTAATACCAGCTGTGGTGCTTGGAGCAGCATGACTGGGGCAGCAGAGAGGGAAGGACAAGAGGTTGAGAGGGGAAGAAAAGGCGCACATGGCTTGGGAAACCTTGTTTGGAGAAGTTTTGTGGTCTGTTTCAATCAGAACTAGCCATGGCAGTAGTTGTACTAAGCTCACCACGAGATGACACGAGTGCTGGTGTCAGCACAGGACTGGGTAGAAGCATAAGACTTTCAGCTCAGCCAGGATTAAACCAGCCCTAGAATGACCTCCCTTTGCTGGGAGCAGAGGGGGTCCAGCAACCAGGAATCCTCCTGTGGTAGTGCTTCGTTGCAAAGCAGGAGCTCTCTGGATTCTCTCTGAGATTGGGGAAGCACAGCTCTCCCACAGGCATTGGAGAGGTGGCTCTGAGGTGCAGATGTGTGTGTGTTGCGGAGGAGGGGGAACCCAACCTGGAGAGCTGGGCTGGAAGAGGTGCATTGATTTGGGGAGGGTGGGGGGTAAGATCATTGGCTTGTGTTTGTGGCTGCCCTGGCCCAGTGAGGGATGTGGAGCAGCCGGTTTGGGAGTGAGAAGTGATTTGTTATGCCACAGGGTGTGAAGATCAGACAAGGGGAAGATGCTGGTGCCCAGAGGACCTCTCACTGGGTGTCTCTGCTGGTTGTTGGGAGACCTGGCTTGTGGGTGACCTTATGTGTCTCTGCAGGTCCAACTCTGGCCAGTGGGGCTGGTATTTGGGACATTTATATGGGGCAGTGGACTGATGGATGTGAGAACCAGAGTCTTGGGAGCATGTGGGCTAAAGCCAAAGTGAAAGGTGGCCTCCAGGGGGCTTGGTCTGGACTTCTTTGCTCTGAAACTAGGGGCAAAATGTTGTTAATTTGTCCTAGTTGAGATTGCAAAATTCACATCAGTCTGGGGTTTGAAGTCTTGAGCTGACCTGGGTGTTGATAGTAGGAAGCCGCAGTCCCACGGCTGGTGTCGTGGTGCCATGGGTTGGGGTCTGCAGCGTGATGAGAGGCACAGAGGGGTTTGGGATGAGGCATTCTGCTCTGTGTACGCTGACGGACAAAATTCCTGAAGCAGGATGGGGAGGCAGCAGGGTCTGTCCTGTGTGGATGTGCATTGGTTTTCATCTCAGGCATCAGTCAATCCAGGATGGGATGCACTCTCCTCCTTGGAAGTACACATCCAGTTATGTGGGCTGCATATAGAAAGCCCCTCAGCAGCCCTTGTAGGGTCCCTATATGGACTGTGATACCCAGATGAGTTGTGGAAATAAGGCAAAGGACAGTCACTGGCTCTTGCTTTCGGCATAGCTGGACAGAGTTGGGAAATTGTGTGAGGTCTCAGTCCATTCCTGGTTTCTGTGGCAGGGACAAGCAGTTCTGGCAGGACCTGTTGAGCTGTCCTTGTGTGCCTCTCTGCCTTGGGACATTGTGGTTGGGGGAAGTATGCGTTTCTGTATCTGAAATGCTTGTTGGCAGATTTTGGAAGTGCTCACTGCAGGACAGCATGCAGTCTCTTGATGGTGAGAGCACGTGGTGGCTCCAGATCTGTTCTCCTTGTCATGACGTGACTTCTTGCAGAGGACCAGAGAAGGGGAATTGCACGCTTGAGAAATGCTATTTAATTTCCTTGCTGCTTGTTCTTTTATGCTCCTTCTTGCTGAGGGTCAAGCTTCTTGAGCCCTGGGGCAGTAGATGGCTGCTTCTCCTTGTCATGTTTCTCAAGACGAAAGAAGTTGTATTTCTTGTGCAGAAGATCCTTTCCGGGCAGGAGCAGAAGCTGATGTGCCCGTATGTGCTGCAGTGGCAGTGCAGGACAGGGTCCTCAGCCCCTGCCTGTGGGGATGGCAGGAGCTTGGGAAGAAACTAAAGATACTCCTGATTGGGTGATAGTAATGGGCATTGGAGCACTGGGGCAGCTTCAGAGACTGCCACTGATTTCATCAGGGTGTGGTTTGACCCAGGGATAAGATTTGTAGTGATTTAATTTGCTGGCTAGGGAGGCACCCCAGCCAAATAGTTTTCAGTGACTGTGGTGAAGGAAGGAGTTAAAGTTTAGCCCTGTTGCAGAGATTACATTTGTAGTGCAACTCTAACTTGTACCACCACCAGGCTTTCCTCATTGTTGCAAGGCTTTTCCCAGGCAGATGAACCTAAAAATACACCAGCTGTATGGTGAGGCTGCCTCTCCTGTGGCCTGCAGGCTTTTCTCTCCCCTGGATAATCTCCCCTTTGCTAATTACTGGCAGCTCAGAGCTGGTCCCTTCTCAACTGTTTCTTACTGCTGAGAGCAGCAAATGACTTGGAGAGGTTGCAGGTAAAGACCCATTAGATAGATGCCATTTCCCCTTTTGAGGGTTGGTTATATGGGGGTTTTCAATCCCATGCCTTCTCTCTTCCAGCCTCCCTTGCAAACTGCAAGGCTGTAAAGCTCTTGGGGTGGTTTGCAGGGAGTGAACCTGCAAAGGTCTTGCTGATGAAGGAGTGGGGATTGCTGGTGGGTCTGTCAGTGCCAGCTGTGTACCTCTGTGCTTGTCTGCATGTTTTGAACCCTATCTCTGGGTGTCCCCACGAATGCTGCTGCTTCGTAGGCTAGTGCCGACTAGGCATCGTCAGTACTTTGGACTCGCTGCCCGGATGAGTGGAGAGCTGGTCCTTAATGCTCTGTCCAGTCTTTGCCTTTTAAGGTTAGTTTTTCCATCCCAGTACTCCTGCTTTGTGCTATCAAAAGTGATGATTATTTTCCCAAAGTGTGATCTCCCATCCCAAACCCAGGTTTTCGGCCATACTGCAGGAGTAAGAAGCTTGCAGCATTGGGGTAGGAGTGCTGCTGCCCCTTGTCACTTCTTCAGCAGCCAGCAAGTGGGGCACAGACATCTGTTGGTCATACCCATGGCTTGTTGCTGGGGTGCATAAGTGTTGGCCACAGTGAGGTGAGCAGTCCCATCCAGGTCATGCAGCAGCTGTGGTCATCTCAACGTGGCCACTTTGTGGTGAAACCGTGAGCAAACGTCCTTTCCAGTGTGGGATGAAAGGGACTGGGGCGGATTTGGCTCTTGTGCTGGCTTTGTTTCTGACGGCAGGTTTCCTGCTATAAATATGTGTGTGTTTATATATGTGCGTGTGTGCATGGAAAACAAAACACAAGCCTGCGGTGCTGTCTTGCCAGCAGTGTGGCCCCACTGTGGGGTAAGCCCTGGGAATGCTCGGTGCTGCAGGATGCCCTGTGCTGCATCCCTTGCTGCCCAGGCAGCATAGCAGGTTGTAGTTTTTGGTCCTGTTCTCCTGCTTGGCACGCATGCATCTGGGCTGAGGTGTATTATTTTATTGCAGCCTGTTTCAGGGCAGGGCTTGGCTCCAGGGTGTCTGCCCAGGGTTTTCCGTGCCTTTGGACTGCAATGATCCTGTGCACGGTGCAGGTCTTGCTTCCCAGTGGCACTCCTGTGCTGGCCCCGGGCTGGGTCCTCCCCCAGGTGAGGTGCTACTTGAATGCAGCCCCATGGGGTTTGGGTGCTGTGTGGTTTGAAGAGCATGCCAGTGGAGGAGCTGCCCTGCCGTTAGCTGTACCATGACCTCTCCGTGGGAGTTGAAGGCTGTGTGATAGAAGGGAAATGCCCTTTGGCCGCTGCTTCCGTGGGCAGGGAGCTGGGGCTGTGCAGGGCTGTCTGCACCGTGGTGGGCTTGAACCCTGCTTTAATTCAGTCTCAATTTCAGGAACCCATATCACTGAATCCTGAAGAAATAAAAAACCCTAACCATTTGTACTGTTTTATTTTTAATAATCGCTGCTGCTGATTTTAAGCAGTACTGGACAAAACCACTACTAGTGTCAGGTCACTGGGACGAGATGTTGCTGCTGTAGTATATTTAGGAGCAGAAATCTCAGAGGAGCTCTGGAGAGTGTCATCTCTCAGCTTGCCTCAGCTCTGTCTCACTTTGCTCTTGTTCCAGCTCCTGAGTTGCAGTTCCCTATGTTAATTTGGGAATCTCCTGTTGGACTTTTTAGCCCTGCTTTGTGGCAGCGGCCTGACCTCTAGTTCTTTCACCCACTTCCTGAAATAGAAGCGATGAATCATAGAAATGCACCAAGAAAGCAAGTTCCCTGTCCTGCTCACTTGTTCTAACAGATGATGCTCTGGCTGCATCAAGCTCCCACTTGCACCTCCACCACTTTTCCCTGCTCCTTCTTTCTGAGGCATGTCACCAACACATGGGTTGGTGATGATTTTCTTGCCAGGCAGCTGGCTGTACTGTTCCTGGAGGGGTTCAGCCCCATGGGAGCAGTGGCTTGTTGAGAGCTATGGCAGTTTCTTTGGGTGGGAAACCTCCCCCAGCAACCTGTCAGGAAACCACTGCTGCTGCCGGACTGGTGGCTTTCTGAGCTAACCAGTGGGTTTGTGCCGACTGCGCCGCTTGGTCCCACACCTTGTGGTGTGGTTTGGGGCTAATAAGCTCTGATCTGGGGTGCTCGTGGTTATGCTCTTACCGACAAGCTCAGAAAAATGAAGATGCTGGGCAGTGTGATGTCCTGGCTGTGGTGTGGCTACCTGCTCTTTGCTGGGAGGCTTCCAGTGTTCAAATATTGGTAGGAATGGGGGAGTAGGACCATGGGAATGATTTCCAGTGGTAGTGCTTTGGCTGTCTCTACACCCATGGAGCTTTGTGGCACCTGACTTTGGTCTCGGTGTTGCTCATACACCGTTGTCCCAAATTCGCTTGAGGCTGTTGCCTTGGAGGTGGGTGTGTGACAGGGTGGAAGTGAGAAAGGTGAGGAGTGCATGGGCAGAAGAAAGCTGGTGCAGATGGCAGATCTGCTGAGAGAGTTTGGAAGTGGTGCGGAAGCTCTGCCCAATGTGTCAGGGGCCCATTGGAGCTGACAGAGCTGCAGAGGTGGCCAGGGCTAGGCTTGCCTTGGGAAAGGAGAGGTGGGTCTTGTGTGTGTTGAGCGTGAGAGAAGGTGGGGGAAAAAAGTCTCTCCTGTCCCTCACACATTTTTCTGTCTGGCTCTGTGACTTGGGAAAGGAGCAGCAGAATTGAAGGATGCTGTATGGGATATTGGGGTACCTGTGTGGCCCAGCTGCTGACCCAGTGACGATGCAGCCCTCAAAGGTGTGCATAGGGCCTGGCTGGTGGGTCCCACAGCTCTGCCAAGAGCAGGCTGCTGAGGCTGGGGCAGCTGTTCAGCCCCACGCAGCCCTGCTGGTACAGGGTGTGCAGCTGACTGCCCTCTGACACCCTGCTATGCTCAGTCTGGGATGCTGGCAGAGCCACCACTCACCGTGGGCTGTATTTCCTACCTGTACCACTCCCTGCTGGGGATCCTCCCGCAGGTTATCCTGGACCGAGTCAGAGATGGATGATAAGGAGAGAGAGAGGTTCTCCTCCTCTGTTCCTTTTTGGAGTGGCTTTTCTGCAGCAGCTGAGGATCTGGGCTAGTGTCTCTGCCACGGACCTTGGGAGCGATTTTCCCACCCTGGATGGATGGGTTGTGGCAGTGATGGTAGGATGGGCCGCGTGCTGACAGTGGCACACTCCCATGTTAGTCCACACTTATGTTAGTCCAGAAGTGCTTGTGCCGGTGGGGAGAGGGTGGATGGAGAAGACAGGGCATGGAGGGTGTAACAAGAGTGGCTACTGAGCTGACAGGGAGAGCAGAACTCTGCTTTGGCTTCCTGCAGCCATCTCTTCCCCACTGCTGGGATGCAAAGGTCACACTGGCGTGGGGTTTTTGGCTGGCTCCCTGCTGCTTTGCTGCTCCATGTCGATGAGCCCTAGCTGTAGCACAGCAGCAGGCAGAGCTCTCCCTTCTTCCCTGTGTGTGCCCCCTCACCCCTCTGGAGCGTCTGAAGCCAAGTGCCTGATGGCTGCCCCAGCGTTTCTTAGTGCATAGAAATGCCAGAAGGACATGCTTCTCCCTGCCATGCCTGCCTGCTCTCCCCATCCCCCCTGCCCACGACCATCCTGGGGTTTGTCAGGCAGCAGGGACAGCGGGCAGCATGCCAGGGCTCTCTGCTCTCCCAGCTCCTCTAAAAGGTGCTTTTGAGATCCTCCTCTGTGCAGGGACTTGGGATGTGCTTGCTGCTAACTGGGGTTTTGCATCTGCTCCAGGCACCACTGTGGAGTGGGGCAGGAGCAGCAGGCCAGGGGCTTCTCTTGAGTGTTAGCCATGCCTAGCTAACACTTTGGTGCTGCTGATGGTCTTAAAAGCAGGTCAGGGCCAGCTATGCCCCTCTGGGGCATTTGTATGCAGTAGGTGTGCTGCATTGCCTGCCACTCTGGTCCAGCCAGTGTCTGCTGGCATGCTCAAGCAGCTGCTGCATTTCCCA
>NW_008672778.1:308-9923 GCF_000695815.1 Acanthisitta chloris | reverse complement strand
TCACGGGAGGAGCCACTGGCTCGTGGGGCTGGTGACTGAGGCCAAGATGGTGATACCACATGCCTGGCAGCTCCTTGGTTGAGACATACTGTGCACAGTGCTGTGCAACTAGGTGGGGTTGTCCTTGGCATCATGCAGATCCTCTTGGTCCTTGCACCAGGGATATGTCTTTCTGAGGCTGGAGGTGGTGGGGGATGTTTTTTTGGACCGTCTGCTAGAAAAGTGTGAAGCAGCAGAGTCTTTGCTGGGTGGGGTGAAACAGGCTTGATGCTGTGCTGGAAAGCCTCCTAACCCCACTGCTCTTGTCTTTCTCCCTCTAGGGCTGACCGGACTGGCCGTGCCCACGATGCCCTGAATGCTGAGCACAGTGGAAGCAGAGGAGACTGTGTCCTGTTAGCTCCTCCTCCCTCCCTCATCCCTTTAGTTTGGGTTTGTTTCTATTTATTTTGTGGCTGGGTTTGGGCATGGCCTTGGCTGGATGTGAGGCTGCTGCAATGTGGCTCCTTTGTTTCAAGCACCACTTGTGCATCCACATTTGGACTTTGCTGATCTTGGGGAGCACCTGGCTACCGCTGGCGGAAGGCAGCCCCAAGTCTCCCTTTAGGACTTTCCCGGTTACAGACTGGAGCTTGACGCACTTGGTGGTCCACAACAAAACCGGGGAGGTCTATGTGGGGGCTGTCAATCGGATCTACAAGCTCTCCAATAACCTCACACTCCTGCGGACCCATGTGACGGGACCTGTGGAGGACAATGAGAAGTGTTACCCTCCGCCCAGCGTTCAGTCCTGCCCACATGGTCTGGTTACCACCAACAACGTGAACAAACTGCTGCTGGTGGACTACTCGGGGAATCGGCTGATCGCCTGTGGTAGTGCCTCCCAGGGTATTTGCCAGTTCCTGCGGCTGGATGACCTCTTCAAGCTGGGTGAGCCCCACCACCGCAAGGAGCACTACCTCTCTAGTGTCAATGAGTCGGGCACCATGTCTGGGGTCATCATTGAGGTGCTGAATGGGCAGAACAAGCTCTTCATTGGGACGCCCATTGATGGGAAGTCAGAGTACTTCCCCACCCTCTCCAGCCGCAAGCTGATGGCCAATGAGGAGAACGCAGAGATGTTTGGCTTTGTCTACCAGGATGAGTTTGTCTCCTCGCAGCTCAAGATCCCCTCGGATACGCTCTCCAAGTTCCCCACCTTTGACATCTACTACATTTACAGCTTCAGCAGCGAGCAGTTTGTTTACTACCTGACCCTGCAGCTGGACACCCAGCTCACCTCTCCTGACTCCACTGGGGAGCAGTTCTTCACCTCCAAGATCGTCCGCCTCTGTGTGGACGACCCCAAGTTCTACTCCTACGTGGAGTTCCCCATCGGCTGTGTGCAGGACGGCATTGAGTACCGCCTGATCCAGGACGCCTACCTGACCAAGCCTGGCAAAGCTTTGGCCAAGTACCTGGGCATCTCAGAGCGGGAGGATATCCTCTTTACCATCTTCTCCCAGGGCCAGAAAAACAGGGTTAAGCCTCCCAAGGAGTCTGTGCTCTGCCTCTTCACGTTGAAGAAGATCAAGGATAAGATCAAGGAGCGTATCCAGTCATGCTACAGAGGGGAAGGGAAACTCTCGCTGCCCTGGCTTTTGAATAAGGAGCTGGGCTGCATCAACTCGGTAAGTTCCTGCTTGTGTCTACCCAAGTCAGACTGTTTCTGGCTGCTGGTGGTGTTCTCTCTCTCGACCCTTCCTAGTGACCTGGTCTCAGCTGTGTTTTCCCAGGGGAGGACTGGCCCCGTTGGGGCTGGACGCTCAGTTTGCCTGGTGGCATTCCTCATGGAGATCACAGTGTCATGGTGGGGCAGCCATCTGGATTTGGGCTGCAACGGGTCCATGGAGAGTCCCAGGCAAGGGGCCCCGTGATGATGCAGGTGCCTGTTTCTGGTGCCCCTGCCCTGTGGATTTGGGGAGTGTCAGTGAGTTGGGCTGGAAGGGTTAGATGCGTAGTCCTCAGGCTTCCACTGCAGCTCCATGGTCGAGTCCCTTGCGGATGACACGTGGATTTGTGAGTGTCATGTCACCTGGGGGCTTGGTGGTAGCCAAGAAGAAGGTGTTGGAGGCAGTAGGATGGAGTGCAGACCTGATGGAGGGAGGTAGGGAGGTTCGTGGTCATCATCTCCGTGGGGTGCTGGACCACATGATCTCTGTGGGGTGCTGGAGAGGGGGACACAGGGCACAAGGTACTGTCAGGGAGGTGGGTTTTGAGTATGGCCACTGCAAACTGTCATCCGGAGGTGCAGGAGGTGAGTGCTGGTATCCTAGAGCACTGATTCCCAACTGAGAGAGCACTCCCATCTGTCCCCAGAGATGTTTCTTCCTGCTTGGTACTTGCCTGGGCATATCTGGTCCCTGCTTGTGGCTCAGCTGCTCTGTGTGGGATCTATGAGTGGTGGGGAGCAGGGGACATCTCTGCTCGGCTCTCTGCGTTTGTTTTCTAGTTGAACTGTTAATATTACTGAATTTTTTTTTCTGGGCAATGTTATAAACCAGGAGTGGTTGCAGGATGCTATGACTCTGGGTGAATGGGAGGTCATACACTGGGTATCACCAGGCTGGGCTGGGAAGTCCCCAGGCAGGGTCAGATACCTGGCTGAGGCAGGTTTTGGGGTGCTGGTGTGCGTGTGTTTGGGAGTGTTTGGTGGAGGTCCTGACACACTTGATATTGCCCACCCCCAAGCCCTTCTTGCTGGTGCTCAGCACCTGTCACCAAGCCCCCAGCCTCACTCAAGCAGGGTTTTAGGTGCAGGCAGGTAGGCAGGGGATCCCTGTGGAGCTGCCCTGGCCCTGCCTTCTCTCCCACTGCCCTTCCTGCAGTTCTGGAGGAGACAGCTAACAGCTGCCTGACAAAGTAAAGGGTTTGCTGTCAAGAGTGCTGGGCTCGCAAATCAGATTTTGGCTTTGAACTAATTCAATTTTGCTAGAAAATGATGAAATCGTTACACTGCTGCCTGTTGGGTCATGCAGCTGCTGACTCTGGCAGCAGAGTTTCTCGCTGCTTCCTCCTGCACTCCTGGATCACCTCTCCTGGTGCCCCACCAGCTCCATGTCCCCTGGGTTTGGGGAGTGGGGTCTGCCCCCTGCGCTGTGGTTTTAAGCTCAGAGGTTCCCGGGACTGCCAGGGTGGCCAGCCCCTGTGAGTAGGTGGATCTCAAGGTGCTTTCTGGGTCTTGCAGATGTTACTTGTGGGGTGAAAGGATGTGTGCCATGATGGGGAGGCTCCTGCTTTCGTATGGATTGGGTTGGATAGTGCCAACCCTCCCTTAGGGGAGCCAGGTGGTGTTTTCTGTCCCTGTCCTGCTCTGCGAGGAAGAGCTGAGAAAGACACAACTGGATCGTGAGTCAAGCCCTCAGCCCCTTGCTGTGCTGAGCACAAGCCAATCCAAATGCCTTGGAGCATGTAACCTCTTTCTGGCAGGAATTTCTGTGCCTCTAATAAAATAAAGCCACCTCTGGGGTGGGTCATGACAGCGATGGATCTCTTGGTGGTGAGGGCTGGCCAGAAAATGAAGGGCATGTTGGTTTTGTATCTTTAAGGAGGCAGAATGTAGTTGCTTAAGTCAGTAGTTGCTTGGGACTTATACCCCATCCATATGGAAAATGTGCCAGGAGTTCTCTTGCTCTGCTCCCTCATGGCAGCAAGGGTCTGAGGCTGGTCCATACTGGAGGAGATTTTCCCAGCACCACATTCCCAGACCTCAAGCAGTGCAGGGCCAAGGGATGCTCATCCCCAGCACTGCAGGGTAGCTCTGATTCTCCAGAGCTGGTGCCAGAGCCAGGAGGAGAGGCTGCCAGGCTTGGCAGATAACTCAGGAGATATTAGTGGTTCCTCTCTGGTGCTGGCAAGTGGAGTGAATTCCTGTCTCCCGTTTCCCTCTTTCTCTCTCCTTCTGGGATCCAGTGATGTGGCAGTAGGAGGGGGAGCAGAGCAGGCTCAGGAGCAAGACCCCTCATGCTGGTGCACTCAGACCTGAGCATGGACTCCCACACACAGCAGAGTCACCTTGTGGAACCACCTGGTCCATTGCAGCCACATTTGCCTAAACTGGTCCTGAATACCCCCAGAGGTTTGGCTGCTCACAGTGTTTCACCGAGAGGGGTTTAGTGGTGTGTAGCCAGGCTCTTTTCTTTCCCTGTGCAGTACAGGGACGGGAGGTCTGTGTCCCTGTGGCCAGACATGCTCAGCACATCTGCCCAGTGTGCCTGTCCCCAGACTGGAGGGATGAGGGTCTGGTGTGGCAGGGCTGGGAAAGGGCAGTGGGCTGGAGTGCAGATGTTGCAGCAGGGAGCTATTTAGGGTTCTTGGAGACCTTGACTCCTGGGCTGTCAGTGTGGACTGAGTCAGTGACTGGAGCCATCAGGATGTGGGCATTAGCTTTCCCTGGGCTGCCCCAGGGAAAAAATGAGTTTTGACTCCTCAGTGGGGCTTTTTGCCCAGTTTGCTGGCACAGGGCAATGGCTGGTGACAAACCGGCCCAAACTGGGCCAGGATAAGCCAAATCCTTTCCGGGGCAGCCAGAGAAATGCAGGTGGTAACACACCATACCACACTGGGATTATTCCTGAGCAGTGATTAGTGCACAAAAAGCCTGGCATCCCAGCCTGGCACTTGGTACCAGCCTCCTGCAACTTCCTGCCTTGCTCTTTGCATCCCCCCACATCCTCCTTTGCAGCTCCTGGAGGGGCACAGGGGGATGAGGTGAGCCTATAATGGTGTTAACTGGCGAATTACCGGCTAATTAATAATGCTGAGTGATGCGAGCCTCGCAGTGCTGTCTGCTCCCTCATTGCTCTCGTAAGTGGGCTTGAAGGGAGGCAATGAGACAAGGCATGTCATGGAGACACTCCTGCTTGCTTGATGCTGTGGGCCTGCTTTCCTCCTCCTTCAGGCCCCTTTCCCCAGGAAATCCGAGTTTCCTGACCCTCTGTTAGGGAGGCAAGTTAGTGCTGGGAGAGAGAAGCCTGCTGTGCTGTGCAGGTGGTGGCCTGGGGTGTCTGGGGACAATGGACAGCTGAGAGTGATGCCAAGGGAAAGCACAGAAATAAAAACAAAATGAAAAAATAATTTAAAAAGCACACAACCCCCCCAAAAACCCCATCCTCCCTCTTGCAATTGGCCTGAGGCCATGGTCCCTGCAAACACCTGTGCAAATGCAAGAGCAGGCAGATCCCGACACCTCCTGCAGATCCGACACCTCCTGCATCCACTGGCCCTTGCATGCTGTGGTGCATGTCTGTCCCTGCTGTGGGACAGCTGTCCCTCTGTCCTTCCATCCTCTCCATCCCTGTGTCTCTCCTCTCCCTGCAGCCTGCATCGCCAGGGACGTTGGTGGGTGCCGTAACCCCGGTACTGTCGCCCTTGGCCCGACCTCACTGTGCCGCCTGCGCTTCCCTAACGAGGCAGTTTGCTGTTAATGAGCTAATTGTCGGTGTAATTATTTATCGAGGTGGTGTCGGCATGGCGGCGGGCGCTCCTGGATCCTGGAGTGCAGCTGTATTTGTCATTTCCCAGAGAGTATGTTGAGACAAAGCAGAGAGCAGTAAACACCGTAAACATATCTCCTCTTGCATATTCAGCAGCTGAGGGGTTGGGGAAACTGCAGATTGAGCACGGAGAGTGCAAAACCTGCACCCAGGGGTGCTAGGGCTTAGATACCTTTGTGGCTATGCCCTTAACCCCTCTGCTACTGCAGACGGCAGGGTGGAAGGTGCCTGCTTTATTGGGGCTGTCAGGGACAGGTAGGTTTTTTTTCCTCAGCAAAGCACCTGAGGGATCCCAGGTATATGGAAAAGAACTGTGTATCAGCTGGAGCATTGCTTGCATCTCACTCTGTGACTGGGAAGATTACTTTCTTGGTTCTGCTGTTTTAAAATTCCAAGCCTGATGATGCAGAAGAGGATGCTTAGTGTGTTGTTGCCCTTATAGAAAAGGGCAAGGCTGGGATTCAGAGAATGAGTGGAGAGGTCCTGGTTCCCCTTTCCTCTTTTTCCTGTGGTTGCAGAGATGTGTGGTGCCCCATGTTCCTGTTTTGGGATCGCTGTATCTCTCATGCCTGGCTGTAGGAGTTCCCCCAGTGCAGAAAGGATGAGCAACAGTCAGGCGGGGAAGTGAGTTGATCTTGGTACATTTACTCAGCATCCAGCAAAACCAGAAGTTAGAGTAACTGAGGAAGCAGCCCAGCATGCCCAGACCGCCCGGGGAGGCCGAACGTGACCGGCTGGCGTTGTTCCCGGTCCTCCCCTGCTGGAAGGCTGGCACAGCACTGAGTTCCCACTGCAGCCGGGAGTGGGACCACTGGCCTTGGAGCTGGCATGGTGAGGAGAGCCAGCAGTCTTGCCATGGCGGGGTGAGGCTGAGGCCGTCGTAGCTGCAAGTATATTGTGCTGGGGCACAGAAAAGTGCCTTGTTTTCCATCCTCTCTGTGGGTGACTATGGGTTGTTGTTGGGAGCTGGTCAGGGCTGACCTGCACTTCCCAGGCAGCAGTAAGTGGGAATTACAGAGCTCTGTACTGCCCTTGCGTACGTGGAGCTTGGGAGCTCCACATTTTCCCATATGCTCTGTGCACATGCTGTATGGATTTAAAACCCCTTGGGGACTGGCATGCATTTGGAGGCTGCTGCTTGCCAAAAAACCTCTCTCTCCTTTAAATTCAAAGTTATATAAGGAACCTTGTGAAGCAGAAAAATGCTGTGATCAGAGCAGGCTGTCTCCCCATCGGCCATGCCTGCCTTGGTGCTCTACCCTCCTGCACCCAGGCTTGCTGCCACCCTTAGGGATTTGGCCATAGCCCCTCACTGCCTGGAGCAGGCTGGGGGTTTTGCTTTTGCTGTGACCACGTGAGGTTGTTGCCTTGTATGGGACCTCTGGGAGGCCCATGTGGACAGATAGGCATGGCCAGAATCTGTTGTTCTGCTCAGCAGGTCAGAGTGATGTGGCAAGGATGCTCAGTGCAGGGGTGAGAGCTGGTGCTGGTCCCATTCCCCAGCCCTGATTTCACAGGGAGAATCCCTCTGGCTTTGCCTTGCCCATGGTCAGGACTGTCATTGCTGGAGGTCCCTGTTGTTGTGGCCCTGAGAGTGGAGAGGGGCTGGTGCAGCTCTGCTTCTGCCTCTGCCCTGGCACAGCTTGCAAAAGCTTCTCCCAGACCCGTGGGCTTGCACTGAACTGAGGAGACAGCTGGCTGAGCCAAGTGCCTTGTCTGGGGCAAGGCAGCATGGAAAAAATGCGGGGATTTCCCAAAGACGTTCCTGCAGGAGGAGGAACAGAGCTGGCAGGTGGGTAGCGTGTTTGCTGGAGGCTCTGCTATGTGAAGTGAGGCTCTTTCAGGAGCCCTGACTCGTTTGCCTTGGCACGGCCTTGGCTGGGAAGTGTTTTGTCTCTGGGGGAAGGCTGGGGTGCAGGATTCAGCCCTTCCTGCCTCGCTGCCAAGCTGTTTCTTTTTGAAGCTTGCGCCTGGATGAGGAGGAGAGGGATGTGTGTGTGCTGGGGAGCTTGTGCTGGCATCCCACGTGTCTGAGATGGCAGCGGTGGGGATGGAGCGGGAGTAGGGATGCTGTGCTGGCTCATGCTGTGTTTGTAAGTGCTGCTCTGTAAGATGCGGAGGACAGAGAGCCTTGGTCTTGGTCTGCAAAGCTTGCTCAGATGTAGAGGGGGACTGCATGCAGTGAATCTGTCCCTAGTGCCTTACATCAGTGCATAGGGAATGTTAGGGAAGCATCAACTCATCTCTTCCCTTGGCTGGTGAGGTGGGATGGCTGGGACAGAAGGGGCAAAGGATGGGGCTTCCGAAGGTGCCGTAGCTGATGGGGTGCAGGTGGGAGGCCATCTGGGAGGTCCGGCATGTTGAGGCATTGGCAAAAAACTCATCTCTCTTCTGCTTTCTTCCGACAGCCACTGCAGATCGACGACAATTTCTGTGGCCAGGATTTTAACCAGCCACTGGGCGGGACTGTCACCATCGAGGGGACCCCACTCTTTGTGGATAAGGAGAAGGAGGATGGGATGCCCTCAGTGGCTGCCTATGACTACAGAGGACAAACCGTTGTCTTTGCGGGCACACGGAGTGGGAAGATCAAAAAGGTAGGAAAGCCCTCAGTGATGCTGATGGGGAGGGATGGACGACTGCTCTCCTCGCAGGCCCTTTATGGGTACAGGTAGGGCTGTGCCTCCAGCGTAGGGTGACTTGCTACATTGGAGCTACATTAGAGGTATCATGCAAAGGGCCAGCAAGGGGCAATTTCCCCTTGCTTCTCTCTTCCAACCATATTTACAAAACCTCTGCCTTTTGGAAGGATTATAACCTAAGGAAGTTGAGTCCTTGGTGCGGGTGGATCAGAGCCCATCCTCTTGTGTCTCAGGGCAGGTGGGTTTGCCCTGTAGCTGCCATGAGGCAAGCTCTGTCTGTCCTGGTCTGTATGGCTTTGTCATTGACCTGGGCAGGGCAGGCAGACATAGGTGCTAATGGCTCCAGCCTGGTGAGGAGGAGACTTCACTTCCTGTGGAAGTGTGCCTGCAATGGCAGTGGCACAAAAGGCTGCTTGTTGGTGGCAATTAGCAAATAGCTCCATGCGTGCCTTTCTCTGCCTGCATCTCCACAGGGCACGGATTTCCTGTTATCATAACATCATGCCTATAATTACAGCTGTACATGCCCTGTATAAACATAGCTTCCATTAACACATCCTCAGCCAGGGAAAGGCCATACGAAGGTCCTGGTATGATCCCTGCTGTGGACCAGAGCTTGGCTGAGGGGTCTGACCCATCTCTCTGTGACTTGCAAGATGCTACAGCGCTGTGTCTTGGGCACAGTATCCTGCATTTCTGCTACTTCTCCTGATCTGTGCTGGTCAGGGTGCCCTGGAGGAGGCAGGGTGGCTTCCCTGGCAGGAATCCAGAGCAGAATGTCATTGTGGGTGATAGTCCCCATGTGTCTTGTTTGCCCTGCCCATGTTCCCCCTGGACCTTTGACCAACCCTTCTGCACCCTGCCTATGAGCAGTGTTTTTAGGGATGTGGACAGCATGTGCTGGGGTGGGGGGCAGGATGTGTTTGGTCCTCTCCAGCGCCACATCCTCTGCTTGGCTTTCTATGGTCCTTGTGGGGGTGCACGGCGGCACCAGGGCTGAGCAGGGCTGTGGGGAGCTGACGGAGGCAGCTCGTCCTCCCTTCCGGATCGATGAGGGATCCAGAGGGACTGGTGTCATGTTGCTGCTTGGCTTCTCCTGGCACTAGGCTCCAGATGGGAGGTTTTTGATGGGGATGGGTAGGAAAGAGCATGTGGGAGGAGGGTTCACAGAGCCAGAGCAACAGTGTTACACCTCTAGCTTCTCATTTTTCTAGGGGGGCTGGCAAGTGGTTTTAAGATGGAAGATTTTTTTTCTCTTCCTCATTTTTTCAGTTTTTCTCTGGTCTTTGTACCTTTAGAGCTATTTGCAAGGGATGATCTAGGGTGGGTGCCTGGCCAGCATGTGGCCTGCATGCCTCAGCCATGACTGTGTCTGGAACTTGAAGCCCAGGAGTGGTTTGTGCATCCTCCTTTCCTGCAGGGCCTTCCCACGCTTTCTTTTT
>NW_008672778.1:0-292 GCF_000695815.1 Acanthisitta chloris | reverse complement strand
CCAAAGAGCTGGTTTGGCTCTCTGGCCCTACAGGGCATGAGGACCAGAACAGCAGCTCCATGGAGAATGAAGAGACGAGTCTCAGTCCTGTCCTAGTGTTGGGATGTTGTCAGCTTGCCCTGTCTGGAGCCCGCAGAACACCTGGTGTTGCAGAGCTGTCTGATGGCAGCATGAGAGCACTTTGCAGGCTCCGAGCCCTGCGCCACCAGGTCCCCTGCTCATCCCTGCGGTGACCTTGAGGTGGGCAGCCCAGCCTTCCTGCGGCAGGGGCTGCCTGGCAAAGCGCTGCCTC
>NW_008672777.1:0-1946 GCF_000695815.1 Acanthisitta chloris | reverse complement strand
CGCGGGACGACACACGGCACACGACAAGAAGGAGTTCTCGTTTCCGTGCATCGAGACCGAGGCAAGTCTGAATGACCTGTGTGTGTCACGCATTTGCAGGTGCAAAGAGCATCCGATCTGGGATGTTCTCTTGCCGTTTTTGAAGCTGCGTGCTTCTGTCCTGGCACACGACATTAGTCCTTGCTCTGTGTTGGTAGGCTCTTCGCTCACCTCTGTAACGTTATACCCAATGATGGTCACG
Source organism: Acanthisitta chloris (assembly GCF_000695815.1). Lineage (NCBI taxonomy): Eukaryota > Metazoa > Chordata > Aves > Passeriformes > Acanthisittidae > Acanthisitta > Acanthisitta chloris. The sequence continues at coordinate 1,705 of NW_008672777.1, read as the reverse complement.
GTCCTTGCTTACCTAATTACCCGAGCTGAGTATTTTGAAATGAGTTACAGAATTTTTGTTGCAAAGGTACAGAACAAACCGTCAATATGCTGTTAGACATGGCACTTGCTAATTGAAAGCTCACTCCTTTTTTCTTGCATTTGCTTAGGCTACAGGAAAATCCACGTCTTACTGGGTACATTTTTAGGCCTGGCATTGTCACAGGCAGGGTTTGTTTTACTTTTGAACAACTTCCTACTAAGAAAGTCATAGCCATACCAAGCTGAAACACTGATTTATATCTCCCTATAATGCAACAAGTGAAGACTAGACAAAGAGACATAATTGAAAATACTGCCAGTCATGATATATTTAAAACAAATTCATTTGAATTTTATGCAGAATTGTTACATAGATACGGAGAATGTCTTGCCTCCTCACCGATTTCAGCACTTTGTCCTTTTGGAATAAAACACAAGGAAGATGAAGAGTCCCAAGGAATAACAAAGCCAGTGATGCAGCATAAAAGCATGGAAGAAACATAAAAAATATTATTCACCTGCAAGGCCTTTTGTCTACAACTAATACAAAGGGGGGGGCTTTAAAATACAGTATTTCTCTAAGCAAAGTATTTATAGAAGGATAGCAAGATACAAATATTATGGAACAATTTTCTAGAGGCAAAATAGTTCAGGATTTTTTAAGGATTTGGAGGACAGTGTTTAAAAAAGAGACAGAAAATTAATACCATAAAGTGCAACATGATTCAGTTTTCAAAACTGAAAACCCTGGAGAAAGTGTCTTAATGCAGGACAGAAGTAGAATTTTGAACCTATAAGCTGGTGCAAAACCTTCATTACTGTTCTCCAGCCATGTCTACTTACAGCTTTGGAATATACGGTTTATTCTCCCTCTCTCTCCTGGATGAACAGAAAGACATCTACTCTTTAAGGCAATAAATACTCATTGAAATTCTTATCATGATTTTATCACAATAAACTCACAGTTGTCTAATTATATATGGGCACATACTGGACTTTATTACTTCACATACCTCTTAGGTCTCTGTTTTCTCTGTTTCTGCAAAACTGAGAAGTTGTCAAAGTTTCAGATAAAACCATGCAGTTGGATAAAACTAGCTGGTTAGATAATTCAATAGTGTTGAAAGAGTAAAGTTCTGGACATAAATTCGTAAGGCTGCAGGTAGATGTTAAATAACACTAGAGCAAACATTTGGAAAAGGGTATCTTCACCTGTTGTTGTACATGTCAGTTTGTATGTTCTGCAACTCAGTTTCTCATATGAGTGTTGGTGAGTTGTACAGAAATCATTTCTTAGAAGGTTTGAGACACATAGGTTTCTGCATGACAACGCCCAAAATTACCAGGTGCGAAAACATGATGGTAAAATGCCAAGTTATGTTAAATATATAATTGCCCCCTGAAATTAATATTTTATTAAAATAGATTGAGGGAGAATGTGGAAGGATAACAAACTGAAAGTGTCATATTTTAGGGCCACCAGAGTTGCCAAAATGAAAGCTAGGGAATGCTCCACCAAGAAGTACCATTGCTGGCCCTAGTGGGGGAAACAGCAACGCTTTCAATAAGCGCAACTTCTGCTTTGACTCTTTATATTCTAGAATTACAAAAAGATAGATGTACAAAGAATTCTGTGGTAAGTCATGACTTCGTTTCTAAATAGGTTTTATTTCTATATTTATATT
>NW_008672776.1:0-908 GCF_000695815.1 Acanthisitta chloris | reverse complement strand
CTTCCTCCTCTCTCCTTCCCATCTCCTCCCTCCTTCCCATCGCTCGGGTTCACGCCGAGGTCAGAGTCCTTCACACCCACGGGAAAGGTGTCATTGCTATGTAATTCCTTTGGAATTCCAGCTCTCTCCCCCTCTGGGAAAGCACCAACTCCGAGATGTGGGAGAACATCCCCCGCACTGGTTAAGAGCTCCAGGAGCGCATGGAATGGGCAGGAATGGGTTGAATTTCTACTCCCGCTAATAGCCACAATCAAAGCAGAACAATAGATCCAGCAAAGCTCCCGGGATACAAATCCAACCTGTTTCACCCACATTCCTCCGGGATTTAAAACCAAACGCTTAAACCTCGGCGCTATTTTAAGCCTGGAACAACATTTCCCACTCCCAAACTGGCGATTCCTACCTGAAAAATCCCAACGCCGCATCCAAACCTGGAGCTCAGCACCTCTCCCTGCTCGGCGGGATGTGCGGGCAGCGATCCAGCCGGGAAAACTCCATCCCTGCCGAGGGGAACACCAACCCCGAGAGCCCAGAGGAAAAGTTGGAGCCGAGGAGTTGGAGCTCTGAGCTCGGCGGAGGTTGGGACGCTAAGGAACTCGTCCCTCCTTGGGTCCTCCCCCGGGCGGGTCCTGCCGAGCTGCAGGAGCTGAAACCCGAAGCTTTCCCCTCCCGCCGGCCGAGGCTGGATGGAGGTGGCTGCGAGGCTCAGGGATCGCTCGCCCGACCGGTCCCGCCGCCCGCAAACTGGTCCCAGTGGTTCTGCCGTACTGGTGTGCCCCACGCGGGTCCTGCTGCTCCGGGAGAGGGGCAGGAATCATCCCAGGGAGAGGAACTGGCTGTTTGACCAGTGTACACTGACAGCATTCACATGTGGGATGGAGCATGGGGTCAGGATCCAATCCCTCAGA
>NW_008672774.1:0-4825 GCF_000695815.1 Acanthisitta chloris | reverse complement strand
TTTATTGGGCCGCAATTTATAACAGTGCAGACACTGCACCAGTCAAGTGGCCTACTACTTTGTAATATATGCAGTCTGATTTTGATTTGCTTGTGGTTGCTTAGATAGATACATGGCAAACGTTTTCAAGCATTTGACAAAACCATGAAGGATGGAAACCTCTGCTTACCTTGCAGACTCTCTCCATCCACCTCTAACAGGCAAGTATTTAACAATAACAACACTTTCACAAATTTCTCTGTAAGGTTGTCACATTGACATTGCACAGTCAAGTCACAATGAAAATGAGGAGTATGCCAACTGCACCTTCTGCCAGACCAAATCTAGGACAATGTCTCTACAAAACAAATGTGCAAACATGAAACTCATTTCCAGTTACTCCTAAGGTGAAAAACTGCTGGAGTTGAAGGAATGTCTCCTAACATAGGGAAAGGCAAAATCTGTTCATCTGTAGCTTTCTACCTTACCACTACACCTAGATGTTGCAAGAGTGCGCCAAGTACAGTTAAAATCTAACTCCACAAGATCCTTAGGCTGAGTAGGAATGGCAATGTTTTTACCTGCAGCCTGTTAGGTTTTACCTGCAGGTTTAGCTCTGTTTCACTGGTTCAGGTACAGGGACTCAATGCAAGATTTTTCACAGCCTGTGTGTCACTGTACTGATGCTGCTGGCCAGTCTGAGGTGTTTCTCTTGCTCTCTCCCCTTGAAAGCATTCCTTTTGGTATAAACAACTTGAAAAAAGGGATATTCTTGAGCTGCAAATAGTATTTCTCCCTGGCCCATGATGTCTAAGTGGTTGCTGTAGATTCTAGAGACAGCAATTTATCCAGAGGCTGGTTACACTGTAATGCACTGCCCAGACAAAAGAAATAAGCAAGTTCTGTCCTGAAATACATTGAATACTCTATTATGTTTGTGAAATCAAATTTTCAATGAAATACACACTAGACTGATAGAAAGCTGATGTGAAATGAACAGGGTGGAAATACAGAGTGTAGTAATCTAGACACCCAAATGGCATTCAGTGCAGATTATATGTATTTCAGAAATTAATTACATTGTTAGTGTTAATTTTCATACATTCAAGTTTCATAGTTAGCCAATATTTTGTAATATACAACCTGTATTTCTTTTAAAATGTCTGGGTTTTTTTCCACTGAAAGAAAACATGCCTTAATGAATCACTGAAATAACCAGCTTTTTCTTACCAAAAGGTGAAACAGAACTGTACTCATCGTTTTTTTAGGTGAAACTCTACAGTGTAAAGTTTGTGAGAGCACACATGAGCCCTTATGGCCCAGCTCTGCAGCAAAATTAGGTGTAAGTTGCTGATAAATGTTAAGTTTTCTATGTACTATTGTAATTATGTACAATTTTATGCACAATCTCATATGCAAAAGTATGGGTTTTTACTCTTGAGGAACAGAGAAGTACACATCTCTGACTCTTCTTAGGAAAACTTGTATAGGCTGTACAAACCCTCAAACTTCTGGAAAATTAACAACCAAATATGGTTTGCTCTGTAAAGAAAAAAAAAGATGCTGAAGATAAGTCTGAGCTCAAACCTCACACAGCTGATTCTCATGTGGCTAATGCAAAATTGATCAGAGCTGAAGGTGGGAGTGTCTTGTTTTATGTTTTTTTTACAGGTGGAGACTCTTAAAGGATTCTTTTTTGGCAAAGGTTTGTCAATTTCCTGTTTTGCAGCGGAGGACGATGTAAAGGTAGAGAGATTTCTACTTGTTTTGTTTGTGATGAAGAGGACTAGAGTTGTGAAATACCTATGTTTAACCTGCAGAACTGGTGGATCACAGGCATTTATTGATTCAGGAACAGTAGATTGATGATGAGGTTGGTAGAATTTGGGCTGGAGTCTGGGCCCTGATAATCTGGGAAAGATACTCTGCCCCTATAATGAGAGTTGTTTCTATTTTTCTGGTGGAAGTTAACCCTTGGGTTTTGGTCCTACAAGTGGTCAGCACTTACTATTTAGACAGGTAGGGCTCTCAGGCTCCAGAACAAGTACTGGCTGGATTATTTTGGCATCAATAAAGCCATCAAATATTACTGTGCCCCCTAACCAGAATGCTGGTTTTTAAGTCTACAGCTTACTTAGTTCTTGACTTCAAAATCCCTGGAATCATGTTCAGTCAGGGGTTGACTGACTCTGGTAATGCTGAAGGTTTAGTTCTACAGCTTGCTACAGCATAAGCAGTGGCTACTGAGTTCCCCAAAATACTCCCTGAAGTGACACTTTAAAGACATCATTGATATTACAGGACTGTGTTCATGTCCTGCTTTGTGCCAGAACCCAAATACTGAAGTGTAGATCCCTTTAAAAGCTGGTTTGTTTAAGAGCCTCTCACAGATACAGGCTTTGAAACTCTAAACAATTCATGTATTCAATGTATTGAAGAGGTTGGTATCAAGGACTGTGAGCATGAAGTCTTGAAAGTGGAATATGATGATACTTCTCTCCATACTAATCTACATAGTGCTATGAGCATTCATGGGATAATCACAATTCAAGTTCTTTTACAGAAGATAGTCTTGTGAAATTTGGCAGAACTAGAGATCGTCAGTCAAAAAGTAACATTTTGAGCTAGAGTATCCTTGTGCTCAGCTTTCCCTTAACTTTATCTGGTGTGGGGTTTGGGTTTTTTTTTTATTGTTGTTCTTTGTTTTTGCTTTAGTGGTTTTTTTGTTTGCTTGGGGTTTGTTTGTTGGTTTTTTTTCTCCAGGGAGAGTTTACAACCTTTGCAGTGTTCCTAAGAAGTGCATTCCAGCAAGAAAGTGTTGGGTGTTTTTTAGCAGCTGGAAAAAGTCGTTATCCTAATAGGTAGAGATGTGCTGAGGAGGCTGACACTATTCGCCCGCTCTATGAAATATTGTAGTGGAGATGTCAAAATGAAATATGCAGAAATAAGGAGGTTCACACAACATGGTTCTACTGGAATGCTCTGCACTTACTACCAACAAAAAGTTGTCTTTTGTGCCTTATTGGATATTACTGCATGTCTTTATCTGGATTCCCCCATATAATGACCTCTTTAGGAACTTGCAGTAAGATGTGCTTCAGGAATCAGTGAACAGACCAGGAGAATTGCATATGGCAGCAATATAAAATATATTCACTGTAATTGCACTAAAGCTTCAAAATTTGGAGCTAATTTTACAGAAGCTTATATTTACAGATGTCACCATTCAGCAGTCTTACAAGACTGAGGAGAGCAGGAGCACCTCAGCAGGGAAATTCTGTTACAATTTAATAATGCACTGGTTACATGGTACACTGGTTAGCCACAAGTGGGCAGTGGAGTTCTGAAATGATGTGCCCTTTGCATCATTGTAACACACTTCTGAACACAGTATCAGACTTGCCTGAGAAATAAACCCTGATGTTACCCATGGGTACCTACTATTGCAACTCTACAGATGCTGATCTGGGGTCACGTGAAATCTGGCTTTGCTAAGGGACTGTGATGCTGTGAAAAGTGAAGAATGTGTTACTTCACCTTTTTTTTTTTTCCTAAGGAAGTGGGAGACAAAAAGGAGAGAAAAATGTGTAAGAGGCTTTGTAGGGCATCTAAGGGCTAAACTGGCTTGCACTCTGTGTAAGAAAGACAAGCAAACGTGCTAGGATTCAGCCCAGGGACCTTACTCCTAGACTTTGAAAGGGCTCACAGTCTACAGCAAAGAGAGGAAGGTAGGTACCTTGCATGCATAGAGGGATAGTAATGAAATGGTTCTGTGGTGGATGAGCTGCCTAATCTAAAAATGTTAGAGGGCATTGTGCATCATTAGTGTTAACCAATCAGAGGTATCTGTTCTTTGGTAAAACTGGAAATGAATGATCAAAAGTATGTACCAAGACAGGGCACCCACTCTCTGGGCTAGAAGGCTGACTTACCAGTCCAGAAAGTTAAATCTAATGTTCTTTTCAAGTAACCAAAGTGGTATTTTAAATCTACTCCACCATGTATTTTTCAGATTTATTGTTATATGTTAGCTCATGGTTTTCTTTGCCTATTTTTTGTTGTCGTATATCAAAAGGAACAGGACTGGCAGAGTAATGTTTGAGAGAATTTTTATCTGGCAAAGAGTGGGTTGGAAGTGAAGTCAGTCAGCAGTGTCCTGGACATAACATTCAAGTAACTTTGAGAGTCAGTTGTGTAGATGATTCACAAACTTCTGTGCTTTCAAGTTCTGAAGTACAGGGGTCAAAAATCAAGCCACTCTGATTTAATTTAAATCCAACATACATATTGGGATTGAATGGATTAAAACACTGGTTTCAATGCACAATTCTTTTTGTTGCATTGATCCACACCCATTCTCATCTGTGTGTGATCCTCCTGCACGAGCACTATTCCACCCCAGTTCTTCTAAACTGATCCTGAAACAATGAGGAGAGGGACACTGTGCCTGAAACTTTATTCTCTGACCTATTTTCCCAGAGCCAAAACAAGAACATCCTCTCCAGCAGATGTAAAATATGATCCTCTCCCAGAGATGTCCATGGCACGGACAATGCAGAGCAATGAGACCTTTGCTAAACTTTTAGCCTTCAGGCCTGAAGGAACAGCTCCTCGAGTAAAAGCAGCTTTAGGTTTGTTTGGGGTTTTTTCCCTGCTGCAGGCTGTGTACACAGTTTCAATTCATCTGCTGTGGGAGTGGTTTGGACTAAGTTTCCTTTTCGTTCATGCTAGGAAGAAAGTTCATTCACTTAGAAAAAACTTTGTGATAAGTTTCATTTCCACGACTGAAACTGTTCAAGCCTACTTACCTCCCCTTTCTCCCGGGAACAAACGCGTCCGGCTCTGT
>NW_008672773.1:0-1342 GCF_000695815.1 Acanthisitta chloris | reverse complement strand
CTGCCTTCCAGCAGATCCACACTCCTGGCAACTTTGTGTCTGCAAACTTGCTATTATTTTAATTCTGCTCACATCTTTGCCTTGGCTGGAGCTGGTTCTGAGTCACCCAAACGTGGTGCCTCGCGCTGTTTCCTCCCATGTGAAGCTGGATGGCGAGTGGTGCTGAGGGCTGGAAGCAGTTACACTCTTGTGGTTCACTAACCTTTTGGAGTGTTTTATAAGAGAAACGTGAGCTCCTGGTTTTGTGCCTCTGCAGTGAAACCCCACGAGTTTCATACACATTGAGTCATGGTGTTGACAGGTGACTGATAATCATCTGCACCACTTGAGTTACCGTAACTCAGAGATTCCTGGATCTGATGTTTGCGAAGCTCTTGCACACCAGACGTTTCATCTCCTCCTTTCTTGGTGTGTTTTTTTTTTTTTAAGCTATGAACAATTCTATGGTTTGAGTAACCACAGAATTCAGTTACTTATTTCTAGGCATTCACCCCCAAAATGCCTTCAGTGCTTCTGGGGTGCAGTTGTATTTCCTCCTTGCTCCTGGCACGGAGATCACCACTTGTAGTGCACCAAGAGGTGTGAGCAGGATCTCAGGTGCACTCTCCTCCCTTCTGTGAGTCCAGAGCCTTCAGAGCCTCAGCACACCCAGAGGAAAACAGTTTTCTTTCACTATCAAGTGACCCTCAATGTGGTTTTTCATATCTACATATATATCTGCCAGTGTAGAACTCCAAGAACCCAAATGTGGTGCAGGGGAAGCTGTTGCTGTTGGGGACAGTGGGGAAAACTGACCCCAGTGTCCAAGGACATATCAAAGATGCTCTATCAGAAAGTGTTCTCAGCACCTCCTCTGTTAGATTGTTTTCCTTCCAAGCCTGAGGTTCAAATAATAACAAAACCCACCCAAAAAGCTACTTGTGCCTATGGACAGCCTCTTTCAGGAGAGAACATTTCGTGTCTCCTCATTTGCCCAGAGAGGCTGTGGATTCTCCCCCACTGGAGGTATTCAAGAACCATCTGGACCCAGCACTGAGCCATGTGCTCAGGGTTGGCCCAGATGACCCATCGTGGTCCCTTCCAACCTGACTCTGTGATTCCCCAGACACTTCTGCCCTTTAGAAAAGGCATCACAGGGCTCACATCCTTTTTTACCCACGGAGGTGACTCTCCGCTCTCCTACCTGCAGGTGAGAAACGCCCCAGCTTTGACGTCAGCTACGGCTCGGGTTTCCTGTACGAGAAGGAGAGCGAGCTGATGCACGGCCGCATGATGGACCAGGCCATCAACAACGCCATCACCTTCCTGGGGGCCGAGGCCCTGCGCCCTCTGGTGCAGACCC
>NW_008672772.1:0-604 GCF_000695815.1 Acanthisitta chloris | reverse complement strand
AGCTCCAGGGAGAGTTGGATTTGTGTTCTGCCTCTGAATGTTTCTCTCCTCTCAGTGAGTGTAGTGTGGCAGCACTGCTCTGTTCCTTGGTGCCAGGAGCACTGCCAAGGGCAGGAGTGGCAGTGGCAGGGCCAAGTCCAGAGACAGCAGTGTTGCTAAAACTTCCATGCTAACAAACACAACCCCCAAGGCACCAGCCTCCTCCCCACAGCAACACCAGTGTCATTCCCTACAAAGACTGCAATCCCCTTTGGCTCCTACCTCTCAAAACAGTTGGGAAAGGGCTCCTGAGCTACAGCACCAAATCCCAACCCTCAGGGTACCGCCCTGCTGAGCCTGGCACTGCCACGTCCTGCAGAGCCAGAGAAGCAAAGGCAAAGCAACTGCCCTATGTGGCTATAGGGAACTCTGTGCTTTAAGGGATTTAGGGAATTACAGAGCACAGAGTTTCCTTAGTGGAGTAGAAGGAAAGATTTGTTAATCTTATGAGGTTATTGAGACTTGTGTCAACTCAACTGATGGTGAAAATAAGATTATAGTCAACTGGGGCATGTTTTATTCTGTAGTTCCTTAACCACCAATATTTATTGCTTAACCACCAATA
>NW_008672771.1:5278-16131 GCF_000695815.1 Acanthisitta chloris | reverse complement strand
TGCTGTGTGTGCTGTGTGTGGGCTGTGTGGTGTGTGGGGTGTGTGGGGTGTGGGGTGTGTGGTGTGTGGTGTGCGGTGTGCCGTGGGTGTCGCCTGGCGCCGTGCTCACCATTTCCTTGGCCCCTTAGGTGTGCCGTTGGTTGGCAATCTGCGGACGAGGCTGCTTGCCCTCCATGTCCTGGAGGCTGTGCTCCCTGCCTGTGAGTCGGGCGTTGAAGATGACCAAATGGCTCAGGTCATTATATTTTGTTATAAGCTTTTACACCTATGTCTTAAAAAAGTCCCGTTAAACTTTTAAATGTTTTGTAGGTTTGTTCAGAATCCAAATCGTGTAAGGCTCAGTGTAGATGTTTGTTCATCTAAGAACACCAAATATTTTGACATTTTATACCTACGAAGCAGAGTAAAAGGATATAGTGTTACTTGTTGTCCTCGTCTTGGAGTTAAAATAATCTGAATTATGCTCCAATGCACCAGGTTGTTGAACGACTGTTCTCACTTCTGTCTGACTGCATGTGGGAGACTCCAATAGCTCAGGCTAAACATGCGATTCAAATGAAGGAGAAAGAGCAAGAAATGAAGCTGCAGGTAATGATGCTTGTGCTTTGTGTCGTGACGGGGTGCCCCCGAGGTACAGTTACCGCAGCTGTTCTGTCCTGTTTCTGGTAGAAGCAAGGAGAGTCTGAAGATGAAGATGAGAATCTTCCCATACAGGAAGTGTCCTTTGATCCTGAAAAAGCTCAATGCTGCATAGTGGAGAATGGGCAGATTCTGACTCATGGAAGTGGAGGCAAAGGATATGGTTTAGCATCCACTGGAGTTACTTCTGGGTGTTACCAGTGGAAGGTAGGTTGCATGAACGTGTATTTGTTGGCTTCTCTCCCTCTGTTGTGTAAATATGCTGTCGTTTATTAACAGCAGCTGCCTATGGTTTTGCCCTTATGACACCAGCCTTGGGGCAGTGATAGTGCTCTGTTTGTGATTGGACTCAGGGATCTTAGGGATCCTTCCCCAACCTGAATTTTTCTGTGATTTTCAGCCCAAAGGCAAGAGTGTGTGGCTGGATTTGAGCACTGCCAGGCTGAAGACTGTGACTGTGTGTTGTGTATTTGTAGAGGTGCCAGTACTCGCCCAAGATCGGTAGTCAGCATAAATCTGCATAGTTTTGCAAGAGTTACCTACTGAAATAGTAGATTTTGAGTGGTTTTCTGTAGACAAACACCCCACAGAACAAGACACGTGCACCTGAGTGGCAAGTTCAGCATTCAGTACATCATCTGGAGCGATGTCGCCTCCTGAGGGACGCAGACACATACACCCTTGTTGTCCTTGCTTTGTGCCACCTTTGAACACGACACCTTCACTTCGTTTTTAACCCGAGTCTCTGTAAATCACTCACTCTGAATGTGAGCTGAAAAGCTTATTTCTTTCTGTAATACTGTTTTTACCACTTGTAGCCCAACTTCTGGGTGTGTATGTTTGGAGTCCAGAAAAAAAGACCCAACAACTTGTGTGTTTTCATTTATTTTTCTGAATTACTAGTAAATTAAACTTAAATGACTCGTTGGTGACTGACCTTATGCACTACGGTGTCACTTAGAGGCAGAGCATGATTTTAGCTTATTGACTTACTCTTTTTTTATTATCAAAAGCTTCTGAGAAAAATCAGTTAAAATATACATGTGTATGTGTAAGGAAAATTTTCATTGCTCTATTGTGTAGAAGTGTGTAGTCTTGATTTTTTTCCCTGTTGGTTTTGGTTTTGCTGCCAGTTCTACATTGTGAAGGAGAACCGAGGCAACGAAGGCACATGTGTGGGAGTCTCTCGCTGGCCAGTGCACGACTTTAACCATCGCACCACCTCGGATATGTGGCTGTACAGAGCCTACAGTGGCAACCTCTATCACAATGGGGAGCAAACTCTGACTCTGTCAAGCTTTACTCAAGGAGATTTCATCACATGTGTGTTAGATATGGAAGCGAGAACTATTTCCTTCGGTAAAAATGGAGAGGTATGTAACATCAGTTGGGTTTTGGTGGCTTTTTTCCAGCAGTAAATGTGGCATGGATAAGCATGACAGACATGTGACGGTTTCAGTACTTGAAAGGTTTATAATGCAGACATAACTTCTTCATGTTTCATATTTTTGCTTGCTAGGGTGTTGTGAGTTTGAGAAATTTTTGCTTTGTTTTTTCGCTAGGAGCCAAAATTAGCTTTTGAAGATGTGGATGCTGCTGAGTTATACCCGTGCGTTATGTTCTACAGCAGTAATCCAGGAGAGAAGGTAACTTCAGCGTTCATCTGTGTGGGTGGACTGGTTTTACTGGGATAAAGTCAGGATTCATCATAGCAGCCTGTTTGTTGCTGTGGTTTGGATTTCTGGCCAGAAGTCTGTTAACACACAGTGTGTTAACTATGGTCATCTGTTGTAAATTTTAAATGTATTTTGTTATCTAGAATTTATTTACAGACTTAATGTTCTAAACAAAAAATGCCATTCCCCAGAAACCAGGGAGAATGTAGTATTAGGATTTCTAGACAGTTTCACGTGAGAATCTGAGGACTGTTGTTACTTGAAGGGACAGAGGTTTTGCTCAGTGTTAAGGTAGATTTCCTAGGGATCCCAAGGAAAACAAGACTGCTAGTAATTAGTTCTGTGCAACAGGAGACTCCTCCATTTACAAAAAGAGCTTCAGGAACGTTGAGAGGATAACTTTAAACTGTTCTCTCACACTTAGGTGAAAATCTGTGATATGCAGATGCGTGGGACACCCAGAGATTTGCTACCTGGAGACCCAATCTGTTCTCCTGTTGCTGCAGTGCTGGCAGAAGCCACTATCCAACTCATTCGTATCCTTCATCGCACAGACCGTTGGACACATTGCATTAACAAAAAAATGATGGAAAGACTGAATAAAATCAAAACGTGTCTTAAAGAAGCAGGCCAGAAGCTGAAGAAAAGTCGCTCAGTTCAAAGCCGCGAAGAGAATGAGGTGAGGGAGGAGAAAGAAAATAAAGAGGAGGAGAAAAGCAAGCACAGTCGGCATGGTCTGGCTGATCTTTCAGAGCTGCAGCTGAAGATGCTTTGCACAGAAGTGTGGCCTGTTCTGGCAGTCATCGGTGGGGTGGATGCTGGTCTCAGAGTGGGAGGTCGGTGTGTCCACAAGCAAACTGGACGTCACGCCACCTTGCTTGGAGTAGTGAAGGAAGGCAGCACCTCTGCCAAGGTCCAGTGGGATGAAGCAGAGATTACCATCAGGTATGCTCATGTCCTGCCCTTGGCACAGTCTGGTGGCAGCATAACATCTTACACTGGATCGTGGTGTCAGTTGCTCTGAGTTTGGACTGCAGTGGTGTTGAGGCGAGCGCTGTCCCAGGGTGGTATCGGTCCATTCTCTGAGCTGCAGGAGTGGCCCTGCATTGCCTGGTAGCACGCTGCAGTTGTAGCTCTGCAGATGGTGGTGAGAACCAGGAGGAGGCTGTAGGGAGGTACTCTGTTTTCCAGCTGTCTTCCAGGCATGTCTTCACAGGGAAGGAAGTTTCCCTCACCTGGAAGGAAACTCTGAAGTGAAGCTAGTGGCTTCTCTGGGCTCGCTGGTGCTCTCACAGGAATTGCCTGTGGTTTTGTGTAGAAAAGATTTGATTCACTTAATTTCTTAAACTCCTTCTGCTCAACTGCACTTGAGTTAGTTCCAGATATAAATTCTTTCAAATACACCCATGTGACAGTATAACCTTAAAGTAAGAGTGCCCTTCAAATAGTCTGAAGCATTATTTGAGGGAAGTGGTGCAGCACTTGAACATAGACAAGGCTCTTGGTAGAGTCCTGAGTTAAGTTCAGAATGTACCTTCTTCATTTAAACCAGGCTAAAGCTTGGTTTCATTTTCAAATAGAAGGTTACATTGCAAGATGGGAAGACATTTCTGGATAATAAAAGGCAGATTTAAAAATATCTGCTAGATGCGTGGAAAATACAAGGTGTACCAAAATATGGGCTGGTGAATTTTGTCCAGCTTAGAGTGAAAATTAGTGAAGTGTAAGAGTCCTAAGTATTCCCAAAAATACAGCCGAGTATAGCTGGGCAGGTGGATGTGTGTGTCTGTTGGGTGTTGTGAGCTGTGCTTCCTGAGGTCACAGTCCTGGCCAGGCACTCCCCTGGCAGCCCAGTCAGGATGGCTGTCAGCTGTCAGCAGTGTGCTCCTGGTGGTGAAGAGCTCAGCAGGGGTGTGAGGCCCATCCAAGCTTTCCCTTGGTGTGACAAAAGTTCCTCAGCTTTTACACGTACTCCTGACTTCAGCTCCGGTGTGCTGGCAGAGTTTCTCCTAGTGGAAGGCTGTGAGGTGTTTCTGAGTAACAGAGCCGAACGTGTCGGCACAGAGCTGACACCTTCTGCAGTGCTGCTGGGGGTCAGTGCTTGGTGTTGAACCCTGTGCATGCTTTGTTGCCTTTACTCTGAAACCATATTTCCCTGTTTTCTGTTCATAACCTCATTTTCCCCTGTTTGCATTTAATTTTTAGAATTGCTTCGTTTATTTTATTAAATATGTTTTGCATCTTACTTTGCCTACATTATTTCCTGTACTTTCCTCCTGTCTCTCCCTCACTTGCTTTTTCCTGTGTCATTCTGATCTTTATTAAAGCTTCCCAACTTTTTGGTCGCCTAGTGATACTCCATTGTATAATCTGGAGCCCTGTGAACCACTGCCTTTTGATGTTGCAAGATTTCGTGGGCTGACAGCTGCTGTATTGCTGGACCTTACCTATCTGACTGGCATTCATGAAGACATGGGAAAGCAAAGCACCAAGAGACACGAGAAAAAACACAGACATGAATCTGAGGAGAAAGGGGAAACGGAGCAGAGAACGGAGGGTGACGTCGCATCGGACGCACGTGTAGGACAGAGCGCCGACGATAGCAAAGGACACGGCGCTACCGGCTCCAAGTCAGAAAATGAAATTGTTTCCTTTTCTTTAGAACCGTCAGCACTAGGTATGGAGTCCCAACACCAACCTGGTGAAGGAAGGAAAAAGAATCACGAACATACTCCAAGAAACCATGATATAGTGCAGTCAGAAATCAGAGCTGTACAGCTGTCTTACCTTTATCTTGGTGCTATGAAGTCACTGAGTGTTCTTCTCAGTTGTAGTAAATATGCTGAACTGCTGCTGATACCAAAGGTCCTGGCCGAGAATGGCCACAACTCTGACTGTGCTGGCTCCCCAGTGGTGGCTGAGGACGTGGAGCTGCGCGCGGCCCTGCAGTTCCTGATGCGGCACATGGTGAAGCGCGCGGTCATGCGCTCGCCCATCAAACGCGCGCTGGGGCTGGCGGACCTGGAGCGGGCGCAGGCCATGATCTACAAACTGGTGGTGCACGGGCTGCTGGAGGACCAGTTTGGGAGCAGGCTCAAACAAGGTGCGTTTTCAAAATTCCGAAAGCCTAGGGCTAAATGGATTTTGAATTTATATTACCATCAGTAGTAACAGTGATAACACAAATAAGAGTCTTGTGAGTCCGTGGGGATGATGCTTTGTGGGGAATCTTAGTCAGGCTGAGAGATTTTGCGAAGCTGTTTTGCTGTTTCAGAGGTAATGATACTGACTTTTTTGCCTTTTCTCTAATTCCTTATTTGAACAAAGCCTGAATGCATGTCAGTCAATCAGAAAGAAGTTCCTAATTTGTCTTAAGTACTTTTTACAAATGAGCAGTTCTGTATATAGTTGTCAGAAGGATTTGCACTTCTAAACCAGCCTAGAAACCCCTTCAAATGTTACTTACCCAACTGGGTTAAAGACAGCTTTGCAGTTAATCAGCTCAATTTCCATATCTAAGACCTCTTCCCCCGTTTTGAAAATGTAGATATCACAGCGTCTGGCCCAGGTTTGCTGGTTTGCTGTGTCCCTGGTAGCAGTGTGAGAGCAGCAGGAGCTCTCTGGCTGTTGCTGTGCGTGGGGCCGTGAGCTGCTGGCAGCGGTTTGTGCGTGGAGTGCATTTCTGCACACCTCTGTCTGTCTCTGCAGAGAATTTTGGACAACAGTAGTTGTTTTTGAGTGTTGAAAGTTTAGCCACAGCTACTGTTTTGCTCTACACAATTGCATGTTGCTGTAATGTCCTTTCTTCTCTCGCAGAAGTGGAACAACAAGTGGAAGAAGGTGATCAGACTCAGCAAGCCCAAACACCGGTTACGACCAGCCCCTCTGCATCTAGCACAACATCTTTCATGAGCAGCTCTCTGGAGGACACTACCACTGCTACTACTCCCGTGACTGACACGGAAACAGTTCCAGCATCAGAATCCCCTGGTGTTATGCCTCTCAGCCTTCTCAGGTAAAATATCAGCATGCTCCATTTTGTGGCTGTAGGGAACCAGTTGTGTGGTTTGTATACAATATATGTCCTTAGCTGCCTGAGCCTTTGAAAATGCTAATGTTTGTATTTACGGTCAAGAGCTGACTCTGCAGAGGGCACAGTTTTATTACTTACTTAGCCTTGCACATTTTGTGTTACTAGAAATAAAAAGCTATTAAGATTTTGCTATACATTGTATAGATATGTAATACCTGAATTCTTAAAGGAGAAAGGTTCATCAGTTCTCATGTTTATTTGGTATAGTTTAAATTGTAAATCTCTGAAATTCTGTATTTTTAAGGAATGTTTGTTGATTCTTAAACTAGAGTAGATCTTGATTGGTGAGTAACATCCTGTGAACTAAGACATCGTTGCATCTTACACTCCCGTAGTGACATGGAAGTAAGATAAACCTAGCTAGTCTGGTCAGGCTGTTTGTGGAAAGGAATCTGCTTTACAAGGCAGAGAGTCCTGTTCTAAGTTTAACTCTTAGAGGTTTTGCAGATATAATTTGATAAAAGCCAGAAACATATCCTCTTGCCAGGACAGGGAAAATAAAATACTCGCCCAATTAGTCAGCCTGAGTTCTGAACGAACTGGGGCAATGGGATAAGTGTTTACTTATCTTTTACCTCCTAGGACAGCTCTTGGTCCATGGGGTTTTTTGGGTGCATACTTAGACTTTAAGTCTGCAGGTAAAGTTGGCAGGAGTGAGCTGTTCTGGCGGGTGTGTGCTTGCTGCAGTGCTTGTTGTGCCTTACCCTTTCGATTGCTGTACGGTAGGATGTGCCCAGTGCACCCTAATCTAATGTATTTATTTTGTCAGACCTTTTTCAGCATAGCTCTTTCTCATATAAATGTATATTGTTCTTTTTTCAAGACAAATGTTCTCCAGTTATCCTACTACAACTGTGCTTCCAGCACGACGTGCTCAGACTCCTCCAATATCTTCTTTACCAACATCTCCTTCAGATGAAGTTGGTAGGAGACAAAGTTTGACTTCTCCTGATTCCCAGTCTGCCAGGCCTGCCAATCGGACAGGTAAACTTGTCAGGATAGACAGAAACATGGACAAGTTAGTGAATTCACTGGAGTTCAGTGCTGTGTTTTAAGAGATTGAAAACCAACAGAATTGCTTTTTAAGGCAACCTAACATGTGAAGCAATGTTGAAAACCTTTTAGTGACTATCTTAGGACAAAAAAATGTAGATTATTTAGCTGTAGACTTTATCAAGCAAGTGAGTTTTTGTGAGCTGTGGATTGGGCTACAAAGTGCATGTGTAAAGCAAGAAGGCAATGTAAGTGCTCATCAAATTGGGGCTAGTTTCCCTGGGTGTGTGCCCATGTTAAGCGCACTAATTTTCTAGCTTTTTGGGGGTTATATACCATGCAGAAAACAAGAGCATTCTGTGATACACACACCAGTGTAGCTCATTACAATTAACTGTGTTAAGTGAGACAGAATGTGCTGTCCAACCTTCCTGGGTTCTCATGCTGCTGTCTGAATTGTGTGAAGGTAACGGGAGGCTTCACAGCAGAGGCAGAATGGAATAGGTAGGAGGATGAGCAGATTACTGAGGATCTTGAGCTTCTAAAGAGCACAAATGAGTACTGTCATGCAAAAGAGATAACACTAAAAATAAGACACATATGTATGTGTTTTATATCAAATGAACAGAAGAGACTGAGCTAAAGTTTGTGCTCCAGATTGCATATTTCTGCTGAGAAACAAAGTCTGTGCTTTAAAATTTCTGAGCGATATAACTTTTTATTCTTGCTCTTCCATCCATGCTGTTAGTTGAGATTTTTGGCGGTTTCATTTCTTGCAGAGCAGCTGATCTGCACAGGTTCACACCTCCTTTTGTTGTGGACTGACTTCTTCTAGTCATGATATTGTCCTTACAGCAGTGTTTGTTCCTAGGTCACTGCTCACACCTCACTCCTCTGGGCAGCGATAAGGAAGCTGTGTGTTTAGGGCAGTAACTGTCTGACTCAGAGTCCCTTGAAAGACTCTGCACAGGAGGTTTTTCAGATACATTAGCAGCTTAGTTGGGGTCTCTTTCAGTACCTTAAGAGGAATGTGACCTCATAACATTTGGGAATCTTGATGGTTTGGACAAGGATAGCTTCATCGAGACTACCTAAATATAAATCAAATAGATAATTTGATCCAGTTTGAAATTAAAGTAACTGAAATGTCTTAAAAGAAATAGTTCCTTGGATGTCATCAGTATCCTGCTTGGTGAAACAGAGGCTGGTGCAATCTGTGCTGCCAGCAGCAGTGAGCACTGTCTGGTTGCACTGCAGAAAGTGTTCTGCTTTGTGGAAAGCAGTTGAGAGAAAAGCTGGGAGCAATTATTCCCTTATCTGAAGCTCATATATCAAAGTAAGGTCTAGTAAGGTAACACTGAAGAAATATTTCTGTGCTCTACATGTAACATATTCAAACAGAGGCTGGTGCAATCTGTGCTGCCAGCAGCAGTGAGCACTGTCTGGTTGCACTGCAGAAAGTGTTCTGCTTTGTGGAAAGCAGTTGAGAGAAAAGCTGGGAGCAATTATTCCCTTATCTGAAGCTCATATATCAAAGTAAGGTCTAGTAAGGTAACACTGAAGAAATATTTCTGTGCTCTACATGTAACATATTCTGTCTCTCAAGCTCTATCCGAGCAGAGCAGCATCCCCCCCCCCTCCTGCCATTGCCGTCCCGCTGCTGGAGATGGGCTTCTCCCTCAGGCAGATTGCAAAGGCCATGGAGGCTACAGGTAATCTACAGCTAGAATACAGTCTAAAGAGAAACACTAGGTACATATCAAATGCTCTTTTCCAATAGCATACTTAATTTTTAAGTTCTGTAACCATTTCTGGGGGAAAATTGATTTTTTTTTTCCCCCCTAACCGTCAGTGATAAAATACAGTCCTAAAGTGTGATTTTCCTGCTTTCAGGTGCCAGGGGAGAAGCAGATGCACAGAATATCACAGTCCTGGCCATGTGGATGATAGAGCACCCTGGAAATGAAGATGATGAAGAGCCCCAGTCCGAAGGGACTGCGGATTCACGGCATGGGACAATTGTCTCTGGAAGTGGTGGGAAATCTGGTGACCATTGTTACTTGCAGTCTCCAGGTGATATCCCTTCTGCTGATGCCACTGAAATGGAGGAAGGCTTTAGTGAAAGGTAAAGGGTCATTTTGCTGTAATTGCTTGTAACCTGTTGCTGAAACTGGAAATCTCACAAGTGCATTGTTGCTGACGGAGCGTTGCTTTGGGGTGCTGCTTTTGGACTTGGTTGTAGCATGAGTGGGAGCAGAGATGGCATCAGGTGAGGTGCTCATGGTGTGCCTGTTCTGCTGTGCTCTTTGTGTCGGAGCTGGGGAAGAGTGTGACTGAGCATGCTGCCTCCAAAAAACCCAGAGGCCTTATGGTTGCATTTTAACTGAAAGACCTCGTGGTAAGCAGAATCTCACTGGTGTACTTCTGTTCCTGCGGAGTATACATGAACTATTTTACTATGTTGTTCTGTTTTAATTAATTTTTGGTTTGTCCAGAGCAGATGAAACTGAGTTAAAGTTTGCTTTCTCAGTCACCTGCACAATTTTAGAGCTAAACTGTATCTTAAAAAGGAGGAAAGGTGGTTGTTTCTCTTTTGGGACTTTTTGGTGGGTTCTTTGTTGTTTTGGGTTTTTTTAGTCCTGGCAATAGCTGTTGTATTGTAAAGTGACACCTTTTAGGAATCATACCAGCTTTTTTTTTTAAAGATAAAGGGTGCCCATTGCAAGATGTGTTTTGATAACTCTTTTGTTCAGATTCCTTGATCCTACTGAGGTGTGTGTTCTTAAGTTTCCTCAGTTTCTTTGTCCCACGTCAATTGTCATTTCACGGAGAACAGATTTAAGTTGGGAGAGAAAAAAGCAACAAGTGCTACTAAGGAACATAAATTCATGTTTTGCAGAAGATTTGGGGCCAAGAGGGGATTGACTGAGCCAGCAGCAACAGAGATGTTAATTTTAATGTTTTTTAAAGGGGGAAAAAAGGTAGTTCAAGCTGTTGTTAGCGTAAAATGAGTGCCCTCCCAAAATTTCTGCAGGGCTTAGGCGCTATGGAGACATCAAATAGGTGTCGACATTGCTGCATCTGATTTGTTTGAGGTAAATCTCACAGTCAGAAGAACAGAAAATATGTCCTCAGTGGAAGTGAAAATTCTCAAATTCCAAATCACTTCCAGGAAACAAAGAGAAAAATGCTAATAATTATGACTTTAGTAATTTTCCTTGCTGTATGTGGTTGTTTAAAACCTGGTGTGATTTACCTGTGCATTGCAATTGTTGCAGCCCTGATAATATGGACCATGTGGATAATGCAGCTGCAGCCAGTGGTGCTCCCTCGCGGAGCCGCTCGGCCGTGGCCAGGAGACACAAGTTCGACCTGGCGGCCAGGACACTGCTGGCCCGAGCAGGTGAGTGTGTGTGGGACACTGCTGGCCCGAGCAGGTGAGTGTGTGTGGG
>NW_008672771.1:0-4901 GCF_000695815.1 Acanthisitta chloris | reverse complement strand
ATCAGAGAGGTATGTGCAGGGCCTGGGGCTGTGCAGGGTGCATGGCAGGGGTTGGCCCGAGCAGATAGGTATGTGCAGGGCCTGGGGCTGTGCTGGGTGTGTGGCAGGGGTTGGCACACAGCGTGGCACTTAGGAACCTCCTTCTCATGTGTGTAGCAGCTTTTCTGGGGTAATAAGTAGAAGAGCTGGAAACAGGAAGGGGAAGTTGAAAGTTCAGTCCTTTCTCTCGCACGCAAAATAAAGTACTGCTTTCCTGTTTCTCTCCCTTGTGCCTGGAGCGGGTCTGTACCGCTCGGTGCAGGCCCACAGGAGCCAGAGCCGCAGGGAGGGGATAGCGCTGCAGCAGGACCCAGGGGCACTCTATGACTTCAACCTGGATGAGGAGCTGGAGATTGACCTCGATGATGAAGCAATGGAAGCTATGTTTGGGCAAGACCTGGCTAGTGATAATGATATTCTGGGAATGTGGATCCCAGAGGTATTGGACTGGCCTACCTGGGTGTGTGTGACTGCAGCGGGGGCTGCTCCACCTTACTGCCTTTGCATGCTCGTGCTTTCCTGGGGACAGTAACTCTACCTAGAGCCTGTTTGAAAACTCAATGCCAGCAGTGCTTAGGGTCTGCTTAGGGTCTGTAGCTTCCTTCCCAGGTTGAGAACAGTGCTTCCATGTGTTTCTTGCTCTGCACTTCCACGTGTATCTAGCTTTCCTTCTCCCCCCTGAAAGATGGGAACAGAATTACATAGTGGTTGTTCTCGTGATAGCAGTCAGAAGTAAGCAGGTGCTCCAGATGGCTGAGCTGGGTGAGATAACAGGCATGGGTGTAAATGCTTGTTCTGCTACTAATAGTACCTGCTTGGTAGCAACATAATCTGCACTTAAATCAGTTTTTCTTAGTTTAGGTATTCATGATTTCTGTTCTCTGGTAGGGATGTGGTGACAGTCCTCACCGAGTTGTTGCACAGAGCACTAAATAACACTTGAGGTGGAAAAGAAATATAATGACAGCAGCTTGTTAATCTTTGGATTGTCCAGGTCCAGTCAGACAATCAGCCCCTGAGACTAGGCCTTTGTCTCCTGGTCGTGATGTTACTCGATTTGATGTGGGAACAACTTCCAGTGTGCACATTGCAATTTTCCATGCACTTGTTTCACTGAAACATCTCCATGAAATTACTGACTTAGGACTGAAATGTTAATTATAGGTAAAACCTTGAAATCTGGTGACACAAATGGTGATTATTGTTGCTCAGTAAATGTAAAGTTTGATTATTGGGAACAGAGAAGGATTCTTTTTCATTGTTAGATCTCTTTTCAGACAAGTTCTGAGGAGAACCAGATGAAGACACTGTTGAATGTGAACAGGGTTATATGCAAAGAGTTTTACTGTCGAGAATTTTGAGTCAATCTGAAATTAAATAGGAAATCTCATCCTCTTAAACTTTCCTTCCAATTGTTTTTCCTGTTTTGAGATGGTCTGCTCTTCACTATGTCAGAAAATGGTTTTCCATTGCTTTTGTGCAAGTAAACCATACAGATACCACTGTGTGTGTAGCAGAAATGTGCAGGAACATCCACGTAGGAATATTGCTGTTTTATGTCGAACAGGAAGATATTTATTCATGCAAATAACATGTGTAAATGTTCCTGTGCAGCATGTTTGTGAGTCTGAAGACAGAGAAGAAGTAGTGGTTTGTGAACTGTGTGAGTCCAGTGTTGTCAGCTTCAACCAGCACATGAAGAGGAACCACCCTGGCTGTGGCCGCAGCGCCAATCGCCAGGGCTACCGCAGCAACGGCTCCTACGTGGACGGCTGGTTCGGGGGCGAGTGTGGCAGTGGAAATCCCTACTACCTCTTGTGTGGCATCTGCAGAGAGAAATACTTAGCCCTGAAGAGCAAATCTAAAACATCGACTTCTGAAAGGTACACAGATAGAGGATACTGGAATACTCTGTGCAAAGAAAGGATAAAAACAGGTTCAGTAGCATCAGCATTTTAAGAATTTGATTTCAGAGCTCAGAGTTCCTAGCAGAATTTTCTGGGACTTAACAGGCATTGTCTGTTCGACGAATGTGCATTTGGAAGTAAGATTGGCCTTGGTATTTCTAGTTCTTAAATGAAAAGCAAGGAATAATTTCTTGGGATGTTGCCTGATACTTACTGACTTTCTAAAACGTTTTACTGATTTTTGTCTGACAATTCCAGTGAGTTTCTCAGCCCTTTCTGACGTTAGGACTGCAAAATGCTTCCCTCCTCCACACACACTTTTAGAAGCCCTTTTATCTATTTCTCTGTTACTAGCCATTTCTAGAATCATTCTTATGTATGTAGACCTAACAGTAAAGTTAGACTTAATAGGGAAGCAAAGTTAAAATGGTTATGCCTATTTGTAAAACCTTAGAGCCATTCAGTTGTTCTGTTTGTTACTGTCTTGTGCAGGTACAAAGGCCAAGCTCCTGATTTAATAGGCAAACAGGACAGTGTCTATGAAGGTAAGTTTTTAAGTGGCAGTGTTTTATTTTTTTGTAAAGGTACTTCCATGCAAATACACCTGTCATGAAATTGTGCACGAAGGTATACTTTGAAATCTTCTTCCAATTAGATGTAGTATTTTAGTTTTTGGAGGTTTTTTTCAGTTCAAGTGGAAAAAAACCCATCAGTGGCTCTTTTTCCCATCTTTCATCTAAGCAGCTGAAATGGCAAATACCTAACTTGGAGTGGTCAGGTATTGCAGGTAGATGTTGTATCCAGAACTGCACATGCCAAGTCTTGTGTTGAAATCCTTTACTTCGGCTGCCTTTGTGGGAGAAGTGACTGTCCCAGGGCTCTGCCCTTGGGCTTGTTCTCAGTGTTTCTGCTCTGGAACTCGCCGAGTGTGTCCTGAGGGTGGCTTGCACTTGACACAGCTTGTTTCTAGTGACTGTAGGGTATCTTTCCCAGATGGTTCTCTGATTCTGGCCTTTCCTGTCGCTTGTGTGATCGCAGTTGTATGGTTTGCCACATTTCTCTGTTTGAGACAAAGTGAGAGCTCCAGAACTCACAGCAAGTCCATCTGCCAGCAGGTGTTCAGGGTCTGTGGAGTGAGATGGGGCAGGAGGGGTCAGACTTCTGTGTGAATGGTTGGGAAGTGAACAGGATGCCTGACACTGTAACTGCAATTACAGTGCTTTGTCTTTGTTTTTCTGAAGGGAAAAGCAGAAGCCTGGCTGTACAGTTAGAGCCCATGAACTCGTGTGTATTTTGGACAAATATGAAGACCAGGGATTTCTTTAGTCTGTCCTTACTGTTCAGTCCTTTGGAACATGCACTTGTTGCCATGACTTAAGGCACAACTGTGTGTCTGCAGTTTTAGTTGTATTCCAGAGTTTGGAGCTGTCTTGTGCTACATGTGGTGACCTCTAATTTCAGTGTTCTTAGGGAACAGTTAATTTGATACATCAGAGAATCTTTCATGGAACTTCTGTGCAGTATAAACAAGGACTAAGTTGAATAGAGAAGGGCAAGGGCAGGTTCTTTTGTTTTTGTATCTGTGTCAGCATCAGAAGAGGAGTGTTCATGACTACTGTGTTGTAGATTGCAATGCACATTTTATACTTTGTACTGTTTTTTTAATTAGTGGAAATTGTTTAATATTTTAGCTTTTTTTCTTTACCAAGTCTAATTCCAATTCTCCAATTCTAGAAGACTGGGATATGTTGGATGTAGATGAAGATGAAAAGCTGACAGGAGAAGAGGAATTTGAATTACTGGCTGGACCTCTTGGGTTAAATGATCGACGCATTGTACCCGAACCCGTGCAGTTCCCCGACAGTGACCCCCTGGGTGCTTCAGTTGCAATGGTGACAGCCACCAACAGCATGGAGGAAACACTGATGCAAATAGGTGAGTTTGAAATGCAGTTTGTTCGAAGAATATGAAGAGTGGTAACACCACCACTACCTCCCCTTTGGTGTGGCTTTTATAGGGGCAATGCAGAAACAGTTTCTGCCACCATGAGGAAGTTCTGAATTGTCCTTTTATTGCAGGAGAGTTAGAGAGAGGAGCGTGAGGCGTTATAGATTGACAGAAGGCTTGAGGTTTCTATTTGCTAATAAAACTGTGACCATAGTCCAGCAGTGGATGCCAGTAACGTGCTTTGCAGAGCTCAGAGTGTGGATTTAAGTTGGGACTTAGAGTTTCTCTGATGGAAAAGGGAAATGAAGGAATTAAGTTTAACTTGAATTGTCAAGTTGTGCTCTTCTATCTTTGGAAACAAGGAATAAGTAAATTATTGGCTGTATTTCCTCTTGGTCATTATTGCTGTAGTTCTGTATATATGAAATGCTGAAAAATTAATGGCTAGTGTATAAACTTAGGCTAAGTTTGCTTCGGTGCTCATTACTGCACGATAGCATTTTGTTTTTCTTTAAACACTAATGCAAATCATTATTTCCAAGGCTGTCACGGCTCAATAGAAAAGAGTTCTTCTGGCAGGATAACACTAGGAGAACAAGCAGCTGCCCTAGTAAATCCGCACGACCGTGTCATGGCTCTGAGAAGAGTGACAGCTGCTGCTCAAGTCCTCCTGGCAAGAACTATGGTGATGAGAGCACTCTCACTCCTGTCTGTCAGGTTTGTGCATCCTTGGCAACACTTCCACCTTTCCTGTCCGAACCGGTCCCAGGTTTTGTTCGATAAGGACGTAATTTCAAGCTATTTGGAGAGGCAGTTCTCATTTTGTGTACTTCCGTAGCGCTTTCAAGGGAAAAGGTGGTGTTGATTTTGTTCTTTTGTCCCCTGTGTTCGTTTTTGCAGTGGCTCCAGCTGCAGCCTGGCGGCAGGTCTGGAGTCCCTGGGGCTGACCGACATCCGGACGCTGGTGCGGCTGATGTGCCTGGCGGCGGCGGGGCGCGCGGGACTGTC
>NW_008672770.1:0-424 GCF_000695815.1 Acanthisitta chloris | reverse complement strand
CGGTGATCCCGGGGAGGTGTTCCCGGCAGTCCCGGGGATGTGGTCCCGGTAGTCCCGGGAATGTGGTCCCGGTGACCCCGGGAGGTGTTCCCGGTGATCCCGGGAATGTGGTCCCGGTATTCCCGGGAATGTGGTCCCGGTGATCTCGGGAATGTGCTCCAGGTAGTCCCGTGAATGTGATCCCGGTATTCCCGTGAATGTGGTCCCGGTAATCCCGGGAGGTGTTCCCAGTCCCCACAGAGTTAACGGAATGAATGTGGGCGGGGCGAGGGGAGCGGTTAGAAGAAATTAACCAATCGCGTGGCGAGTTTTGTTGTAGCGATAGCATAACCAGCCAATCAGAGCGCGGGAAGGAGAGGGCGGTGGGATGAATGGCGAAACGAACCAATCAGAACGCGCGACGCGAGTTTCGGGGCGGGGCTTG
>NW_008672769.1:0-263 GCF_000695815.1 Acanthisitta chloris | reverse complement strand
CTATCTCCTCCCGCAGGAGGAATTTGGCGTTCCCATGTCCCAGGGCCCCCCGAGGGGTGTGATGGTGTATTTTGGGGTGACCCACCGCCGCGTGAGGAGCCGGGTGGGTGCGCAGAGGGATCGCAGGAGCGCTGGGCTGGGCCGGGCCAGGCTGACGTTGTGCAGTTCGCGGTCGTAGGCAGGATGGGGAGCGGCGGCGGCAAAGCAGTGCCCGCGGGCACGGGCACCACCACGTTGGCAGCAGCGATGCTGCCCTGTCTTCA
>NW_008672768.1:0-428 GCF_000695815.1 Acanthisitta chloris | reverse complement strand
CCACCTGGGCTGAGATGGTGCCACCAGGGATGGCCTGAAGCTCCCAAGGGTGACATGGGGACACCAGGCATAGCATGATCCAGAGTGACACTGGGAATGGCCTGACCCAATGCCACCAGTCATGGCCCAATCCATCCCAAGGTGCCACCAGACACTGCCCAATCGTCCCCAGGGTGCCCTGACCCCACCACCCACCACCCAGTGACCCCATTAGGGACCACCAAGGTGTCTCCCAGTTGTGCCCAGCCCTGGGGACAGGAGGGGACAACACTCACCCAGGTACTCGAGGCCACAGCCCACGTTGCTGCCCAGCAGAGCCACCTGCTCGCGGGCGATTTGGCTCCAGCACGCGTCGTTGCCCACCAGGGCGATCACGGGGGTCTGCAGGGCCGAGGACAGGGCCAGGTGAGCTCCTGCTCTGTGCCCCC
>NW_008672767.1:585-849 GCF_000695815.1 Acanthisitta chloris | reverse complement strand
AGAACCAGCGCCGCGTTCCTTGCCCTGCGAAACCATTTCTGCCACCTCCTGTTCTGGTCCAGCTCCTCCTGCAGCTCCTTCACCCCCTGATCCTCCTCCTGCTGCAGCCGCCGGTACAGTCCTGGGGCCCCTTCCCAGATTGGCACCAGTGCTCCCAGTTCTTTCATCACTGCCTTGTCCAGTGTTCCCAGTGCCACCTGTGCCTCCTTCAGTACCGTCCTGGCTGCTCCCAGTGCAACCTGCATAGCCTCTGGTGTGGCCACC
>NW_008672767.1:0-325 GCF_000695815.1 Acanthisitta chloris | reverse complement strand
AGCCACCAAAGGCGACACACTGGGGGTGACTGGTGGCACTGGGTGGGACTGTTGGCACTGGGAGGTGGCACTGGGGGTGACTGGTCAATGCGATGTTGGGGTCCCCACCATGTTGGGGTCCTCGGGAGGAATGGACTCAGCACAGCAATGTGATGCTCTGCTGCCAACTTTATTTCAGGCACTCACAGCATTTCTAGCGCAAAGTCTCGCGGCCGTGCGGCTCCACGCTCGGCGCACGACTTCGGCTCAGCCGCTGCGCTCGGCAACGCCGACGGTTCTTACCGAGGACAGGGGACGAGTTTGAGCCGCGTCCGCTCTCACATCC
>NW_008672766.1:0-316 GCF_000695815.1 Acanthisitta chloris | reverse complement strand
CCGCATAAGTGCACTTTTCCTGTATGATCACCAGGTTTTGTGAAACACCCTTTCAGCCATCCCCACCGCCTCTGAAGGAAATGGCACTGTGTGCTGTCCTGTAGAAATTCGTCTGATTTGCAGCACACTGACACGCTGTGCCCAAAATGCGAGGAGGCTTTCTCTTACAGTGCCTCCCACGTCAGAGTCTGTTTCCCAGGAGCCGTTGCGAACCTGTTTGTTTCCCCATAGGGACCAGACCCAACTCTCTCCCCATGTCCCGGGCGATTCCTTGCCAGAATCGCACGTGCCCTGCAGACAGGGAACCGCCGGGCAC
>NW_008672765.1:0-260 GCF_000695815.1 Acanthisitta chloris | reverse complement strand
ACAAGACCCAGAGGAGTTTTCTCTCTGGTGGATCCCACGAGGAAAACCCTATAAACTGACGCTCCGATGATGCCGGAAGTTGCCGGCGCCGCCTTGGCGCCTCTCCCTCTCCTCCATCTCCTCGCTGCCGAGGCTGACGGCGTCGCCCAGGCCCAGGAGATGCTCCACGGAATCGAATTTCTGCAGGTCGGAGGCGATGGTTTGCAGGCTGAGCACGGAGGAATCGTCCCCGGGGAGGGCGGTCGGCGCGGTCCCTCCGG
>NW_008672764.1:0-18910 GCF_000695815.1 Acanthisitta chloris | reverse complement strand
AAGGGCAGAAGGAGCCTGGCTGTGCCGCGGGCAGCTGCGAGCTCGGCCGCAGTTGCAGTCTGAAAACTGCTCGTTTGAACCTCTGGGGATGTGTGATTAAGTGCTTCTTTTCCAAGGCTCGTCAGTCCCAGTGCCGTGGGGATGGGGCTGAAGTGACCTCCTAGGCAGCTCAGAGCTCGTGTCGAGCTTCGGTGTGCGCCGTGGTGACGAGCGAGGCACCTTGAGCTGAAACCACAAGGCTGCCCCGAGGAGCAGCTGTGCAGGAACCAGTCCCAAGTGGGCAGGCTGAAGTGTCTCTGGCTGACAGGCTGTTTGGCTAAACTGAACAAATAAAATTGGGCTCTTCTCATACAGGTGGTTGAGCAACCTTTCAGTACAGCCATTGCTTGCTGTTTTACCTGCATCTATCGCAACTGGTGTTTGAAGTTGAGCAACCATGTAGGAGGGCATCTGTTTGTCTCAGAAATAAAGTGGCAGGAGGTGCTGTGAGCCTGCATGGTAGAGGGATTGTAACATAAAGGCTCGGTAAGGCCTTAAGAGGAGGGAGGGTAGATTCAAGTTAGATAGTAGGAATAAGCTCGTTCTTGTGAGGGTGGTGAGGCACTAGAACAGGTTGCCCAAAGAGATTGTGGACTGGAAGTGTTCATGGCTGGGCTGGATGGGGCTTTGAGCAACCTGGTCTAGCAGAATGTCTCCCTGTCTGTGGCATAGAATTTGGTGCTAGATGATTGTTAAGGTCCCTTCTAACCCAAACCATTCTAGAATTCTAAGCAGAAGGTATGTTTGGCATTCACAAAATCAGGGTCTGCAGAAACAGTGGGCCAAAAAGAGGAGTGAAATATGAGAAGGAAGAAAGCAAAGAAAGTCCAGAGCAGGCTTCTGTGATTCCATTTGAAAGTCTTGAGGATATTCTGTAAGGTTGATAGATCCCTACTGATGTTAATATTTAGCTGATTGTAACAGGCTTCATGTGAAGCATGTGAATGGCCATAAAACAGTAGTCTGCTTCGTGGTTAGAAAACAGAAACCCAGAGAAGATAACAGCTGCTTCCTGATGCCACCACAGTTGCTGGAAGTATTGCTTTCCTTACCAAACACTGAGAAGGTTTCTGACAAAACCTCCACTTTTTCAGATGTATTTCATCTAGTCTTGAAACCAGCTATATAAGTAAGACTGTAGAGCCAAAAAAAAGTTCTAACATTGTGGAATGTGTTCTGCCTTGTTTTGTACAAAGATACCTGCTCAATTTGTACTACTGTTACTGGGTGTGTCATGAAGGGCAAAAGTGAGTTGCTCCATCAGGTAAGGCTTTTCAGCATGGTTTCTTGATTGCTAGGAGGCAAATGTCTCAGTTGTTGGCTTTATGTCAAGTTTTAAACTTAGGTAACTGTCAATAAAAGACAGTTGTCTGTCTTCTCCATAGAAGAAATGGAGAGTTATGTCTTCCTGGAGACAATTACTTCCACAGACTACAGGACTCTATCCGAAAGCAAATTCCCTTCTTTCTTTGCTCTAAAGGCAAAAGTTTCCTCAAAGCCCTGAGATTATTGTGTCTGTTTGAAAAGTCAGCATCTAATCACTGCTTGTTTGTGGAAAATTAATTGAGATACTGTTTGGAATACCACTGTTGTGCTTTAAATGGCTTGACCTTCAACAGGATAACTGAAGTTACCCGAAGTGGTGGAATTAAGTGCTCCATTATTGTGGTTTGGGGCAATCAAAACTTGCAGACATCTACTGGAATAAGTAGCTTCAGTTTCAGCTTCATAACTCGAACACATGAAAGCAAGCATAATTAATGCATGCTGCTCTTCTCAGGTGGAGATTGCTGGCATTAGAATTGCATTATGTCATGGATTAGCTTTTGGATCTTCCACAAAGAAACAAAAGAAATTGCTTTTAAAACTGTCATTAGTAGTTAATTGTTCTGCTGGTTTCATATCTGGTGTCTCTCAAGTGGTGATTAATAGGGGTCTGAATGACTGTAAATCATAGAAATACAAATTTACACTGAAGGTGTCTTAATGCTTTAAAATGAGCACAGTAAGAAGGTAAGCTGTAGGTAAACCTTTTCTGCTTCTTGTAAAATGCAGCAGTAATGTTAGTTTGAAAGGAGCCGATTAGCATGTGAAAGCTTGAGAGTTCTCTATATTGTGAACCTGCAGCTGCATTTTTTTTTAAGATCCTAAAAATGAGACCTGTCACTAAAATTGTCTTGCTTAAGCCACTAATAGTGGGCAGCTGTGCCCTCCTACTTCCTATCCTGTTGATTTAAAACGTCTTCTGAAAAACATCCAGTAAAACAGCTTTCCTCCTCCTTTGAGACAGAAGACATAGAGGCCATACCAGATAAGCTGTCATTTTCTTGTGGTCGAAGCTTAGATTGCTTTAGTCACATAAGGAATCCCAAGGAGTTCCAAAATCTTCTGGTAATAGAAAAATAAGCTTGGAGATAGCAATCTTCTGGGGCACTTTGAAATGTCTCTCCCTGATGACTCAGCAGTAATGCAAATGTAGTGACTGTTACTGTAGAAATATAGTTCGTTCTCCTAAAGCCTGAGCACTTGCTGATCTAAGCTGTCTGGGAGCTTTCCTTTCATTCAAATGAGCTTCAGAAGAGTTAGCATCAGTAATGTAACTAGGGTTAGCTGATCTTCAGTTCTCATTAGCAAATCTTTAAACAGAAGGACATAAGAGCTTTAAAAAAATGCCCTCTCTGGGCTGTGCTAGAAACTGAAGGACACAGCGCCTGCTTGTCTTGTGTGGTCTGAGAAGTGAACAATCTTAACTCTTCTGCTAAAGAGTGGTACCCTTTCCACTTAGGGGATGGCAGTGCGGGGGAAACAAATATTGGCAGTTTAGCAGCATTTGCAGAATGGTCTCTGGCCTGTTAATATCCTCATTGCCAGTGAGAGGAAATGTGTGGAAATTTTTGGAAAAGAAATCTTCCCCACTGTAACCTCTTTGGAATGAACTGTAGTACCAATGTAAGGCATTTATCAGCTGTGGGTTACTCTTGTCATGTCTAGACACTTAACAGAAAGCTGACACTTGGAAACTGAGTGAGTAAATCCAACAATTGTTGTCCATAGTTCTGGAAATGTTAATACAGTGTTTTCTTTTAGGGACTGAAGTTCTCGGAAACTGCTAATTTGGAATGGAGTGACTTTGGGAATAGGTGCATGCACATGGTGCAGTATCCTCACCATTGGACATGGTGCAGTTCTTGCAGCTGTACTGGCTGCAGAGTTTTGGGGCTGGATGCCTACATCTGGAAGCATCTACATGCCCCTGATTTGCCCTCTTCTAGGAGGACGAATAATTCCAGTCCCATGTGATTGTGAGGATAACCTTGCAAGACCTTGGCCAGGGCTGCCTACTCTATTAAAATAGTGTCAGTATGATTCTATTTTAGGCTTTCACCTCCCTGAAAACAACTTACACTTTAAAAATGAAGGCTGACTTCTGTTGGCACAAAGCATTGTGCCAGGTGACACATCTGAACTAGTTTAGTTAAGGCTTTATGAAAATATTTGTTTGCACTTGTCTTGTGAACTTCAATTAACAGTTACTGCAGATCAATAAGAAAACAAAAAGCAAGTGGTTAGACAAGCCAAGGGCACTCTAATAAAGCACTTCAAAGCCACCTGTGGCTTGTAACAAAGACTTAGAAATGCACATCCAGTGCACTTTCCTAAGTAAACCTGACTGTTCCCTTACCAAAGCTATTTATAAACCAGCGCTCTGAGGAAATGTTAATCAGTGTTCTGCAGCTTGGGGCAGCACTAGGTTTTCTATGAGCCTATCTGTTAGCTGATTTCTTCTCTGTCATAATTCAGAACTGAGTCCTATCAGTGTCTTTGTTAGAAAGAAGGTGTTTAAAAGTTCTGAAGCATTTTACAAGGTCTAGTAGCAAAGTGTTAAATATATGCTGTATTCTAGCTTTCACACACAGATCATTAAGTTATTACATAAATTGCTGCCTAGGTGATCACATAAATTAACCCCATACATGACCAAAGTGTAATTGCATGTTAGATCACTGAATGTGTTATAGCTCACGTTTGGTGCAGCCACAGTCAGCCCAAACTTACTGACAGTAAGATCTCTTGCAATCTTTGGTTTGACCTATTTAGATAGGTATATGAACAATTCCAAGTGACTTCAAAGCTTCCACAGAGGAATTTTAGCTGTATAGCTTTGTCATGACAAAGCTTGATGGCTTTTGGCATACTTTTAAAGTAGTTGGGGTGGGATCTTGGTTGCTTTGAAGGGTTTAATGCCTTCCACAGACCATAATGGGATTTTACCTTGCTAGGAAAAAGAGAGCAGCAAACATTTGTCACAATGACAGCTCCTGAGGGAAATGGGATTTTTTAAATACTCATACATTAATCAAAGTTAATACCATGGCAGCTTCCTGACTCCTGCCCGTCTTCTATTTGTGGTATACTTCTCTCTATGTAGATTATGAAACAAACTAATGGGTTATTTTCTTCTTCCTTCCATGTGCTTTTTGAATGGAAAACAATGATGGCCCACTTGAACAGTACGGTAAGAAAAGAGAGGGGATTTCTGGTTTCGTGTTCTCCCTGACTTCAGTAACTTGCTGTCTTTTTGCCCCAGCACTGTTATGACCTTGTCTGCACCTAAAAAGCATACTGCAAGCCTCCAGGAGAGATGTACTTGGTATATTTAATTGCAAGTGTGAGGTTAAGGTGACCAAATGTTAACTCCTTGAGAATGCCCTCAATTAAAGGGGCTTCATTTTTTCCATACTGTTTGCTAAGGAGATCAGATCAGTCTGCATAGCAACAATATTGGTGCATAACCAAACTACTTGGCTTATCTTTAGTGGCCTTTATGCCAGACAAGAAATGTACTGTATAACTCTCACTGGAGACTCTTGTGTCCTTTAGCTTTTCAGTTTGGTCCTGAAGCTGGGAGTGGGTATTTTATGCCTGTTGTACTGTGAATCATAATGTTATGGAAGACTTGCTCTTCTACATAGACCGGAGACAAACTATAGATGTAGTTTAATTCTAAAGTACAGAAACTTCAAAGGGCTGCCTGCCTGCTTGAAGGCACTTAAAACCAGATAGCTATCTTACGTGAAATGGTTATAAATCTAACTCCCTGGTCAACAGAGGAAAGCTACTGCTGCAGCACTTCTGGGATGTGAGCTGATGATTCTTCAGCTTGTGCAGCCTGAACTTGAGTGGTCCGTAGTCTATAGTTTATTATTTGGCCATGTTCTAATGGCAGTTTGTTAAGTAAAAATGCCAAGTTGATTTAATTTACTTTTGAAAACAGAAGTCATCACAAAGGTTCTTATAGCTGTAAATGTTTCATAGATTAAAAAAAATCAAGCTTATTTTTCTGAAACTACAATTGTTCAAATGAGACTCCTGAAATGACTATAAAAACCTCACCAAGTACATGTAGTGCCTCACCAGTTACCATTTGCAGTCTGCTTTGGTGTAGTGATGCTAACACAAGTTGTCTTGGTGTCTCTCTGTGCAAATAAGCATAGTCATGACTAGTTGTTTTTGATCCTCTTATTGTCCTTTAAAACTATTTAATTGGCTATTAGAGCTTCTAAATCAACATGTTATAACCTGCTAACTTCATTTTCTCTGAATCTTCTTGTTCTATTGCTACCTGTATTGTGTGGTATTACAGGTACACATAGCTGTACAGTGTAAATGCCATGTAGCCATGCAGCTCTTCTCAGTTATGCCTTGTTACCTCTGATGTGCTTGAGAGACTTGAACCATTACAGAAGTCAATTTTCCAATCAGTAGGAATATAGTAAACAAATGCCTTTATTGCATTCTTTGGAACAGTGTTGTTACAAATCTGAGTTTGGATAATTGCATGTTCTGTAGACACTTGCAGAAATAGTGCAATATGCAAACAGTGCAGTAAGGTTGAACTATCAAAACAGTGTGTGCTACTTAAACTCACTTTTTTTTCCAATTGTCTCTTGTATTGCAACCCAAATCTGCAGGAAGCATTTTAATGTTACTGTAGTGTTGCAAGCTAGTATCCAGACTGTCAAGAGTATCTTGGAATTAAAATTGCAAGATATTTAAATATTACCTGAGAATTCTGAGTCACTGAACATGTTACAGTTAGAGAAAGTGTCAAAAGAATGGATATTGTTGGTATCTGCAAAGCTTTTGCGTGCAAGGTCCATCTCTTGCCATATCTGGCCAAGTTACTTTTGGGCATCCTTACTTTCACATTAGAAGAAGCTGATGGAAATATTGCCTGCACCTTCTGTGGAAAGAATTCTAGCAAAGCCTTGTTACTCCAGAGTAATGGAAATTGGACTTACAACACTATTTTTCTCAGTTTAGAGTCCTGTAGATAATACCCATCAAACTGAGCTCTTGTCAGTTGTTCTGGCTTGATTCTTTTCACTTCTTGTCTGTTTTTCCTATCTGTGTGCACACCTGTAGCTAGCTGCTCTACTCTGACATCACTAAGTACTCACTAAATTATTTCAGCAATCGCAGATGAAGCTCAGGGTAGCAGTTTGGTTTGGTTGCGTAGTCCTGGTCTTTCAAAGAAAGGGTGTTGGCACTCATAAGATGCTTGCTGAGCATTTCTTCATCCTCAGCGTAACATGAAAACAGTTCCAGCTCTTAATTTCAGCAAGTCCTTGTGTTTTTCATCATGTTTTGAGGAGTCTTATCTGAAAGACAAAGGCTAATTCTCTGCACAGGAGTGAGCTGTAAATCTGAGGTTATTGTATGATGATACCAATCAAATTGCTTAATGACTGCTGAGTCATAATTACACAAAGTGCCACTTCAATGGCTTTATGGTAGTTTCTCTTCAGTCTGCAAGAAGATTCAGACCGGGTTCCTTTTCCTTCCCTAGATCCTGGGAAGACTAGATCATGCTTAAAGAAGGGTTTAGTTTTTCTCTCTGACATCAAAAGTAGTCCCTGTCTTACCTTGGAATTTTACCCATAACCCTGTCCTCTGTAGCTTTGTGTGGGTAAGGAAAACTATAAGAATACTGCAGGAGGTCTTTGTTTCTGTGTAACTTTATTGTCCTTTTCCCTCTTTACAGCACTTTTGGGGGCCAGTTGCCAACTGGGGACTTCCTGTTGCTGCTTTTAATGACATGAAGAAATCGCCAGAAATCATTAGTGGACGAATGACATTTGGTAGGACCTGAGACTAACCTCTTGTTAGTAAACTGGTGGCAGAACACAGTTTCTGTCTTTCGATATATTATTAGTTGTCCATAAACTCGTGATCAAAGCAGATGTAGATATCAAATAACTTGTTATATATAACTTCAGAGGCCACTTAAAAATCGAGGTACTGAAAAATTGCAGAGCTCTTTGGAGAGCTTTCCAGTAATTTGAGGGGGAGAGGCAGGCAGGTCTTGAGCCTTAGCACTTTTGCTCACCAGACTGTCTCTAAAGTGTAATACTTTTGGTATCTTATACTAGTGCACACACTTGCTCAAAATGCATCTCTTTAGCCAATTTTATTCTCTTATGCAGAACAGTGATGCTTTGTGGTTAGTGTGAGACTTAAATATTTATCAGCTCTGACAAAGTGAAGAAATGGTAATGCCTGGTCAGCAGGGTGCAAGAAGCAGCTAAGGAGATTTTAACTCCTTGCAAAGAGTTGCCTATGAGAGGCTAGTGTGACTCTTCATTAGAGATTATTTTTAAATGAGAAATCATTTTTAAATGCATAAGCAATGTTTGGAACACATATAGCTTTTGCAGAGATGTCTATTTTATGTTCAAATTTTTTCAAGAGTCAGAAACCTGGTAGCTTTAATTTATTAGCTTAACTTTGGCATTATGTCTCTTCCTTAACTCACTTAATAACTTAATTCTGAATAATTCCTCTTCCCACAAGCAAAATACCTTTGGCTTAAGGAAATTTATGGCCTCATCATCATTAAGCTCTACTTAGAGTAATTCAGTTTCTTAAGCAACTTCCTTGAGACAGAAGACTAGTTCAAATAATCCCCAGTATAGTGAAAGGATTTTGCAAATAGTGTTTTGGTGGCAACTACCCAGCTCAGCAAAGCTGAGACACTTGTTTAATTTTTGCAAGTGTATGTAGTGTGGTGTGCGTACACAAATAATCTTTTTTATCTCTATTTTTTACCTTTAAAAAAGCTGGGTTTTTCTTTAACAATTAGTTTCCCCATTGTTTGGGATTTTTTTCTTCAAGCCTGTCAGTGTTGCTAAACTAGTGAATTCTTGGGTTGTAATTCCTGTATTTAAATGCAATTATGCAATTATGATAGGAGGGTAGATTAAAATAATTTCTGATTTTTCTGGAAAGCAGGTAACAAAACTTCATGCTTCTGAATGTTCATGATTTCCTGGGGAGGGAAACCTCTTAAAATCCATTTTGAAATGTTCCCATCAAGAACTATATTTAAGTAATTAGTATGTTTAAAAATACTGTCTTAGAAATGGTCAGAATAATTGTATTGGACAGGCCATGTCTCATTGGGATTAACTCTTATTCTCTGGCTGGGATAGTTTAGGTATAAACTTAGACTTCAGTTGCATGACTGGATAGTGTATGAGCAAAATGAATGTTTAGGGGAAGCTGCAGCCCTGTAGATTTTCTTTTGTAGCAGAAATGAGCACTGTTGTGTTCTCTTGCATTGGATCCTCAAAGTGGACATGTTTGTAGGACTGTTGCAAAACTCAAAAGCAGCAAGAAATGTTCTACTTGTCATTACATTCCACTGGTAGGAAAATGATGCCTCAACAAAATGCAGCTATTAACAATCTGTTATCAATCTCCATCATCTTTTGCAGCACTGTGTTGTTACTCCTTGACTTTCATGAGATTCGCCTACAAAGTGCAGCCAAGGAACTGGCTTCTTTTTGCATGCCACTTGACCAATGAAGTTGCACAACTTATTCAAGGAGGACGACTGATCAAATACAGGCAAGACACACTTTAAAATGGGGAAGTCATAAACTGATCATTCCTGGAATACTTGTTAGTGGTTTTACCTGTGGTGCAAACCTCTGCATAGTTTCTGAACTTGTTTTAACTTCATTACCTTTTGCAAACCTATTAACAAGCCTCTCAGTAGGCCGAACCTGTTACCTTGCTCCTCCTTTGAAGCTTCTGAGGTGTGCACATAGGAAAGGCAGGAAAGGGCATGGGTGGGTGT
Organism: Acanthisitta chloris; assembly: GCF_000695815.1. Taxonomy (NCBI): domain Eukaryota; kingdom Metazoa; phylum Chordata; class Aves; order Passeriformes; family Acanthisittidae; genus Acanthisitta; species Acanthisitta chloris. Next base: position 9,729 of record NW_008672764.1, on the reverse strand, counting down.
AGACAGGACTTTCAGCAGCTGCTGGCTATTTTGGGGGGTGTTTCATGTATTATGTTAATTACTCTGCATGTGTCCATCGCAGTAACTAACTCCTGAGATGGAAACATCCATAAAACTGTGAAGGAGTTGTATGTCTGAAAGAGAAGTGAGCAGAACCTCTCATAGCTCACCATTATGTATGTGAGGTAGATCCAACTGAGAGTGACTGGAGAACAGACTGCAAGCAGTCTCATACCCTCACTGTGTAGCAACTAGTGCAGATGCTGCCCCAGGCAATCCTGATGGGTCAGAATTATGACTTTTCTCTCGCTGCTCCTAGAAATTTATGTGGAGCAATGGGAGAATGAAACCTCCTGAACTAAAAATGTTAAAAAATGAGACTGAGCAAAGCTGCAAGCAGAGTTGCATTTGCATAACTAACTGGCCAATGTCCTTCATTCCAAAAGTTCTACCATAAGTTCAGATTTTCTTCATAGCAATTGTAGGTCAGTACCCACTCTTACAAAAGCTGTTCTTCTCTTGGCAGGATGGAGAAAAAGAACTAAATATCTAACTTGAAATATGCCAGGGAATGTATTCAGCCTGAATTACAACTGAGGAAGACTTGCCATCTACAGTTGCTCTGACAATTACAGTGGAGATAAAAACCCCACCTGTTATGAATATGACCCCATCAAGAATTCTTCTACTCACTTTTTTATCTTGCCTTTTAAAAAGTACTACTCAGCAATGTAAACCATTACATTTAAAGTCTTGCTGCCTTACAGGTCCATAATAACTACCCTTTTAATGAAAAGTTAGTCACCCAAGTAACAAGCAACATTTCTTATCTAACAGCCCACAAAAATGGCCCATTGTGGTTTGACAAAACCAACATGTTTTCAAATCAACATGAACAGAGGTCAGTAAACAGAACTGTAGGTGGTATCATTATTCTATGTATTAACATATTCTTAAAAGCCATTTAACTTGAGTGGATTCATTCCTATTCTTGTCTTTTTTTCTTTTTTTTTATTTAAGCAGTGGCTTGCTGATCTACAAGAACAAATGTGTAGATAGGCAGCCTGGAAGTGACCAGCCATCCCTCTTCCATTACTGCATGCCTTGTCTCAGTAAAGAGACTTCATCATTAACGTACATTTTTAAGTCGCACATTATTTAAAGAAGGCTTGGAAAAACAAAAGCATAGCACTGAATGAAGGAAGGCAACAAAGTTCTCAAAGAAGTTCTAAATGAATATTTTTTTTCCTACTGTTTGAGTTGTTCTAGGTGTATGTAATCCTTACATGGGCAAAAACTTGTTTGTAGTCTTAAGATCTGAAGGACACAAAGTGCCTTTCAGTAGTTTTGACTTCAATGCAAGCGTGGTTTTCCTGCGTGGCCTGCCTGAAAGTTACAGTGCTGTAAAGATTAATATGACAAAGAATGTAAGAATGTATGCGATGGATTTTATTTCAGTGCCGTGGTTTTGAACAATAAACATGTTCCAAATGGCAATAAATCTCTTGAACACTTTGAAAAGTTTTGGTTTTCCTGTTATGATACTAGGTCCTAAAATGAGATTTTAGTATGGAGTGTCATTTTATTACTGTTTGCATGAAGCAAAAACAGGCTGAAAAAGTAAATGGTATGTACTGAGTTTAGGTAAGTGTCCTCTGATGGATCCTACTATCTAGTACTTCTTCCCCCTAGCAAGGAAAAGAGGATGTGGGTACTTGACTTAGACTCCTGCTGTGATAGGCAGGGTTAAATTTAGAGCTCTCGCTATGCAGCTAAATAAGTAATTAAGGCTTGCACTAATTCTACTGTGTTCCCAGTTGCATGATGGCCAGATTTAACAGGCATACAAGAAAGAGGCTTACAGGGCATGTCTGTTGGATGGGTAAAACTAGTAATGACAGCTACTTGCTGTTTTAGAAAAGTTAGTGCATAAAGGTGCCCTTTCAGTACTGTTGTCTTGTCACAAAAGTAGTCTTCTCTCCCTCACAGAATTGGTCAGGTTGGAAGGATCATCCTAGAGCACATTGCACAGCGTTGCAATCCAGACAGTTCTTGAATATTTCCAGTGTGGGAGAATCCATGACCTCTCTGGGCAAGCTGTTCCAGTGCACAGTGACTCGCACAGTAAGTTCTTCCTTGTATTCAGGTGGGACTGCCTGTGCATCAGTGCCCTCCCTATCTCCTGGAATAGAAGCAGCATTAGACTTCTGTATAAATGAGTAGGGAGACACAAGCACATAAGGATAACTCATTTTTTGGCACCTTATAGATTGTTGTATTATTTCTGGAGAGAAAATAAGTTACAGGTGTGTTCGAACTTCATAGGTATGAAATGTAGTGTGTTGGGATGATCTTGGGCAGAGCTTGGTAAATGGTATGCTTTACTCTCACCTGGTACTTTGATCACTGTTCATTAGCTCCTGATTGTTTTCACTTCCCTATCCAGCTGCTTCTCTCATTTTTCTGGTGGCTGCACTCTACTTTCTCTCGTGTTTGCTTCTACCTTTCTCTTTGCTTTCTTCCCCCTGTCCATTCACTGTGACAAGGCTCGCATTCCTTCTGGACTAGTGCAAGAGTGAATTGCAGGTGGAAAGCAGGCTCTTGCTTTGATTAGGTTTTAAGCCAGTGATGCTTCCTATAGCCCATACAGGCTTTAAAAAAGGGGATTGATTGCAGAAAAGCATTTTTCATACTACTTGAAAAGACAGGGCCCTATCTGGGATGGAGAATTGGGCCAGGGCTAGATTTCCACAACCTGTCAGTCTGCCTTGTGACAAAAACAATTTATATGGGCTGAGTGCCACCAGGTGGCTTGTGACCTGTGTCCTTCAATATTTATCAAGCTATTTACATACCATTTATTTGCTTAAATATTGGTGCTGGGAACAAGGGGGCACATTAAGGAAGTGAAATGAGGAATTACTGCAATAAATACTTGTATGATTAATCTGCACCTTTCTCTCCAGGCACAAAAACAGATGCTGGAAAGTAGTGCTGTGGAAAAGGACCTGTGGGTCCTTGTCAATGGCAAGTTGAATATAAGTCACAGTGTGCCCTGACAGCCAGGAGGGCCAACTGTGTCCTGAGGTGCATCAGGCAAGGTGCCAGCCAGTCAAGAGAGGTGATTGTCCTGCTCCACTCTGTGCTGATGCAGCCTCACCTTGAATATTGTGTGCAGTTTGTGGCACCACAACACAAAAAGGATATAAAGCTATTAGAGAGCATCCGAAGGGGTGCAACGAAGGTGGTGAAGGTCCTTGAGGGGAACCTGTATCAGGAGCAGCTGAGGTCACTTGGTTTGTTCAGCCTGGAGAAGAGACTGAGGAGAGGCCTCATCACTGTATACAACTTCCTTATGAGGTCAAGCAGAGGTGCAAGCACTGACCTGCTCTCTGGCAGACAGTGACAGGACCCAAAGGAATGGCCTGAAGCTGTGTCAGAGTAGGTTTAAGTTAGATATCAGAAGATGGCTCTTCACCCAGAGGGTGGTTGGGCACTGGAACAGCTCTCCAGGGAAGTGGTCACCAAGCCCAATAGAGTTCAAGGGGCATTTGGCCAATGCTCTCAGGCACATGGTGTGATTCTCAGAGATGTCATGTGCAGGGCCAGGAATTGGACTCAGAGATCCTCATAGGTCTCTTCCAACTCTGAATATTCTGTGATTCTGTGAAAACATTGAAACATACTGGTATATGGCCATTTTTGGCTGGTGCTGCTTGGGATAATCAAAAAAGAGAAGAACACTTTAAAGAGACCATGGGGATTTTATATTCTTGAGTCTAAATAACTTAATAGAGCTAATGGCTTCCTTTTTTTAATCTTTCCTTCCCCAGCCTGCTCAGGTTGCATTAGATGAAAGAATGGGGCTATGCCAGCTTCACTGATTAATAATAATCCAAAGAGTTTAGTATTTTGATTTGATTTACAAGATTATAGGGCTTGTCTCTACTTGGTATTATTCTGGAATACCTATTTGGTTTTAATTTCACAGCTTGCTTTAATATGAATAACTTTTCAACTGTAGGATATGTCCTGCCACTAGAAGCCTGTGCTGCTCTGATCCCAGGCACTGTGTTTACTGCTTCTGTTCCATCACAGCAAGACTAGGCGCCACACGGCCTTTCCCTCTTGCTGCAGCGGGTACTGCTGCAGCAACAGCTGCTGTCTTCTTTCATGTTTTCAGACAGAAAAGAATTTCTCACCTTTCTGAGCAAGTGCTGCTAGACTGCTGGGAAGGAATGCAACACCCTTAGGAATTCAAGTGGGAGACAGTACCAGCTAAGCTCACAGTCTCTTTTCCCCTTTCCAGTTTGAGCTTGAGATCTCTTGACTCGCTTTTTCAAGGGGAGACTTACCTTAATGCCATAGTAAATTATAGTCTAACTCACAATCTCTTCTGCTGTTGCAGGATTAAGTGTCCTTAATCTGGAAGCTTGCTGATTTATGATTCAAATGTGGAGGTCATTTGGTAGTGTGGTAATTAATGGACAGAAAGCAATAACCGTAATTGTTGGGTCAGAAAAGAAGAAATTACTTACAAGGCTTTCTTAATGAGTGTAATAACACCTACTGATAGTGAATTTTGTTCAACCTCCCACAACTGCCTCACGCTTTACAATCATCTCAGTTAATACTGCTAAGTATGGTATCTTCTATTTTTATCTTGTGTTGTTTCTATGAGTTCTGTATGAAGTGAGGCTAAACCCAGCAGTAGACTCTTAGCCAGGGTACTGCAAATACAGCCTGCCAGCTCTTGGAGAAACCACATTCTTAGTAAAATGTAGCTCTCCATAGCATTGAGGGTTATCTTTTGTTCTCTATACAAAGCACAGTGGGGCAGAGAACTGGGGGAAAAAAAGTCTCAGTAAGTTTACAGACTGAGAGAAGGCAGCAAAAAAGGGAGTTTTCTCCTTGGGACCAAGACAGGTTTTGACATGGAAGTGAAGTGTTCATAAACTACAATCCTAGATTCAGACAGACCAGTCTTTCAAGTACTCCATTGCCTTCCCTGGGTTCTCATATGAATGCTGATGCAAATTGTATTATAGTCCAACTAATGCATTGAGCAGCAAATTATCCAATGTATATACTTCAATTGTGTGTGTTTCCTTTGTACATGAACCTGTATTACATTGCTACAGGTGCAGACATGTTATCGCTTTACATGCCAGTTTTAAGAATGTGAAGAGAGTCAAAAAGATGAAATAGAGATGAGTAATAAAAACAAAAAAACTACCAGAGCGATATGTTCATTTGTGGGCTTAGCACAAAGCCGTTTATGAATATAGTGTTTCTTCATGCTAATGTGACAGACTACCAACAGTATTAAATGGTAATACAGGACATAAGCAGTTACTAGCTCTTAGGTTTTCAGCCTGTGTCTTACAAGATATGTCGATCCACTTTGTAATTGGGGAAGAATAGTGCTAACTGCCTGATGCAGTATGTCTGCAGTTCTGCTTCTATGGAGCTGGAGTATTTCTGCTGTCAATTTATGCAGAGACTAAAAAGTCTATTCTGATTGAACTAGACATTGCTGCAAGTTTCACTCTCTCTGAAAAATGGAAAAGCAAGCAGTCTCGTGTTCTAAAAGGAGGTAATTTCTTTATTAAATAAATTGTCTCTCCCCACCCAATCCCTTTTTGCTTTTGCTGATCTAATACCTACTAGTACATTGAGTTTAGTCACTGTGGTAACCACTTGTAAATAACCATTGTCCATATAATAAGCCCAATAGCAGCCAGAAGATAGAAATATCAGCTTCCTGGATAACCTGCTCTGACTGTCATCACTGAGGTCCTGCTCCTTCAAGATCATTGCCTCTCTCTATCACACGGCCTAACCCTGACCATGATATTGCTGCCTTCTTTTCCTACTTTTTCTCCTCCCTCTCTTCCCACCTTCTTTAACAGTAGGTTTCAAGTAACTATGGCAACAAGGCTGGGAATTTCCCACTTACTTGTTTCGTCTGAAAGCTGGGTCATGTCTTTCTCATTAAATGAAACTATTGTATGGAGATAACTGGCCCAAACTCAACCCTTGGTGCAAAGAAAGCAGTGTCAGTTATGGCAGCACTTGCAAGTTCTTATGTGTGGTGGCTGTATTTGGTCCACTGTGTAGGAAAACGTAAAGGTACAAAGTAAGCCACTTATAATTTTGAAAGTATTTAATAATTTTGAAAGCATTTAATAATTTTGAAAGCATTTAGCACATAACTTTCTCAGCAGAGAACTATGCTGTAAAATTTGCTTTAATTGGTGTTGATTTATAGGTTGGTTGGAATAGTTCCATGTCATGCTTGTTGTCCTAAGGTACATATTAACTGAAGGGATGCCTTCTCAGAGTGGTTATTGAGTGAGCTAAAGGATACCAGTAGCCTCTCTCATTCTTTGAAGAGGACATGTGGTGGTGTGAAATCTTAAAGCTGTCTCCTGGCAGGACATTAATCTCCTCTCATCTGTCACTGCAGTCTGCCTGGACCTGACATCATGGCTTAAAGACAAAAGGATCTCCAGATTTTAACTCATAGCAATGCCAAGGGAATAGCGAGATTGTCTCAAGGATTCCTGTCTTACCTATTCGGATATACCATGTCTCCTTGCCCCTGGGATTGTTTAAAATCCTAAGACAAGTAGTGTATTTATTCATGGGGAAACAATGCAAAGCAACAATGACAAGGTAGTTTTGTACACACTTGATGGTCACCTGGAAGCAAAGCACAAAGCCAGCAGTGTGCCCAGTAACCTCTCTCTTACTTTGCATTTCTTATACTGTAACTTGGTAAACATCAACATCAGTTCTCAGCACGATTATTGTTAGTAACATGAACAGGTTCAAAGATTTGGCAAGGTATCCAGTGGTGTATCAGGTAACCAAGTGTCTATGCTACCTGATCTGAGTGTGTGATGCCACAGAGAGATGAGCTAACAAGGCTGTTCGGTACTTCCTTGAATGTGTTGTGATGGCCACGACGAGCCCATAAAGGCTATTACTGTTCCCTCCAAAGCTTTGCAGTAGCTCACAGCATTCCTGTGAATCACGAACACACCTAGCTACTAGGTGCCTGCCAAGCACACCAGGAAACAGCTCTGACTTCTGTGGCTGGTTTTTGTATGCCTCGGCTCCCTACGTCAGAGACCTAGGAGTGAGGTTACTTTGTGTCACTAAAGAAGTGATGACCGGATCCAGCAAGGTTTGAGTCAAGGCAGAAAAAGTTATCATGAAACTGTATGAAGCCACCAAGTGGCCAGTGTCTTGGGGTGATGTGCAGAAAGTGTCGGACAAATTAGAAGAGATGAGTTTCCTGAACTGAGGCATAAGGAAGGGGATATATTTTTCAGCTTTTGCTTCCTTGCCCCTTGTTTTTGAATCACCACTAGCTGTCACTGTCAGTGATGCAGGCCTGTTGGAGGATGTTCATATTTACATTTTCAGGAGCATAGGATCTTCTTAAAAGACATGAGGGGCATTCATGCCCGCTGGTAAGCTCCCTTCCTTCCAGTAGGCTTCAGAAGCTGCTACTTTATATGATGTGAGATGTTTGCACCAAGCAGTAGGATTGAGGTGGGGTCTTGTCAAGTGGAATAGGCAAGATCCCAAAGCAGCTCCATGTTTTATGTTTTTTACCATGCTCTCAGTAGGTCTCTTTAGGGGATCCTTTGCTTAACATTCCTTGTAACCCCTGACTTTCACCTTTCAGCAACACGCATTCAAATATCCCATTTCCGAAGGTGAAGAATGCAGAAGGGGGAGAGGGATAGAGGACATTAGAGCTCTGACATGTGACCACAGCAATAATAAAACTGTTATTTTTACAGAATAAGGGGTTACAAGTTTACAGCTGATAGAGCTACAAGACTGAAGGATATAGACTCTGCTCTATGTACATTAAAACTGTGCTACCGACTGCATCAGTTCAGCAAGTTGGCTGAATTCATATATTTTTCAGGAAGACAACATTACTTGGCAGATTTTCTAGCTAACTTCAAATTTAGATGTGGATAGCTGAAAACCAGTGGGGTCAAGAATCAATGAAATCTGTAAGCAAACCATACCTTACAAATAGAGAAACTGAGCCCATAACACCCTCATCATGAAACCAGAAATTAGCTCCAGGTGTAGTAGGTTTGCAGCTAAAGGCAAAATTATATTTCAGCTATTTTGACTTGTGTTAGCAAAAGAATTTGAGCTTTCTAGAAAAAGCAGAACAATTTTTTTGTCCTGTTGTCTTATCGGCCAAAGTTCATCAGTACAGAAATACTGAGTGACACAGGCCTTCTGAGCTGCCTGGTGTTCATGGCAATGTAATGACTGTCTCATGGTATTTCATGATAGTGCAGAGAATGAAGAATTTCTGTTGAGCAGAGAAACTAGGAGAAATAAATTTGGGGCAACTATGCTACAACCTTCTGCTAAAGAAAATAGCAGGGAAGCAAAAAACACCCCATGCCTCATTCAGGAGTGGGACAGCTGTAGGTGCCAGCTGGGCAGAGCAGCCCAGGTAGCAGCAAGCTGGAAGGAGGGGGCAGTGGTAAGATGCAAGTCAGTCCTCCCACACTGCCCAGGTTTGTACTGCTCTTCTCTGCTTCAGTGTCCATACTGTGCACTTGCTCACACAGAAACAAAAGCACAGCATCACAGGTGTTTACATGCCTGTATTCCCTGTACAACCAGAAAGCCACCACGAATCCAAGGCAGAGCCTTGCATAAAGTCAAGCAGACCAGAAGGACAGACACAGATTTAAAATGTTTGTACCAATCCCTATCTATCTATAAACCAGGAGACAAAAAAACCCAAAGAGAACTCTTTTTTTTTGATTTTACACTTTGCTCTCAGATATGCTTTGGAATTAAGATGCTTTTGTTACAATTCTAGTGGCTACTAATGGGCTTTTTGGACCTAATTGATCTTAAACTAAAAGTCCTATCATGCTCACTGTATATATTCTTACAAAAGTAAATAGAAATTATATAAAAGCTGGTCCTGCCTATATTTAAATTAAAAGAGATAATGGTGAGGTTCATTACCCTAATTCATCAGACCAAAACTTAGGTGTCTGGTCTGACCTAATCACCCAAGCTTCCTCTGTAGTCTCCAGAGAGTAGAAGACAGTATCTTCTTTACAAAAATAACTTCCTTCAGTGAGAACTGCTCCCTGAAAGTGCTATTCTCTCTCTATGAACTGTAACAATACAGAAAATTGCTCTAAATTTTAGGCTTCATATTTTGGCTGCATCTAGTTAAATTTAATAAAAGAAATGAAATCAAAAGCCTTGAAGAAGGCAGCTTGGATTTTGAAAAACCCAACAACTGCTCAATGGAGGTAGCACAGGAGATGTGTCCCTGTTGTGAAGGTCTTGAACCAATCAGCAGGTGGGATCTAATGCCTTCTTGGACATCTCAGGATCCTGGGATTGCTATGAGGGCGAGTCCAGAGGAGAACATGTTTTCTGGCATCATGCCAGATCCCCACACCCAGGCTGGCCTTGAGCAACCTGCTCTGGTGGGAGGTGTCCCTGCCCAGGGCAGGGGGTTGGGACTAGATGATCTGTAACGTCCATTCCAACCCCTAAAATTCTATGATTCTTCTTCCAGGGGCAGAGATTAACTGACCACACAGTACTAAACTGGAAATCTCTGGAAGAAGTCCCCTACCCCTCATCCCATTTCTCTCTGCCCCACCCACTCCCAGCTGTTAAAGCCCCTGGCTGTCCCACAGGTGGTGTGCA
>NW_008672763.1:0-448 GCF_000695815.1 Acanthisitta chloris | reverse complement strand
TTTTTCTTTTTTTTTCCTCCTTTTTTTCTCATTTTTTTCTCCCTATTTTTTTCTCCTTTTTTTTTTTTTTTTCTTGGGTGTTTTGTTTGTTTATTTTTATCAGTGAGCCTTCTGAGGCAGTGTGTGTTTCTCCCTGAATCAATAAACTAGTTAGCTATCTCTCTTCATATATCTTCACATACAGTTGCTAAAAAAATAAAATAGGGGGAGGGGAGAAGAACAACCAAAAAAAAAAGCTTTTTTTTTAAAAAAAGCCCACATTTAAAAATTTATTCATCTATTACAGCGTGCTTAGCAAAACGCTGAGTTGGGAAAAATAAGGATAACTTGCGCGCCCACTCGTTTAGCGCTCAAATATAGGGGGGAAGGTGCTTTTGCTCTCCCCGTATTTTTTGGGGGGGGTGGTCCGCGGCTGCGGAGGGGCTGCACTTGACCGTGGCCCCTGCCT
>NW_008672762.1:0-2394 GCF_000695815.1 Acanthisitta chloris | reverse complement strand
CCTCAGCACCACAACTCACACCAGGAGATTGGTGATCTGGGAACAGCTCCTACAAGCAAAGGACCTTGGCTCATGGTCACCATACTTGCACCTCAGACCAAATCCCCTCCACTGGCCTCTCTCTTCTCTCTACATTTTTGTCCCGTAATAAAGTTCTGCAAAAAATCTTCAGATTACTCCTGCTCCTTTCTTCCCCCAAAACTGTCCAACTTCAAGCACCACAGAGCCAGAGCTCAACAGGCTACCGCGATGGATGGAAAACTGACATCAAACTCATCACCACCAGCAGCAGAATCCCCTGGCATCTGAGGCTCTTGCAGAAAGTTACACCAGCGCATCGTTTATCTAATTGACGCTTCCCCAGGACAATGCTGCACTCCCCCCTAAGCACTGTGCTCACAGACCAAACATCTTCACTCCCTCTGACACCTCCTTCCATCATGACAGGCTTTCAGGAACACTCCAACAAGGTGTGGCACAGGGCCCCAAGTCCTTGTCCCCTCTTGCCTCAAGAAGCCCAGGACAACCTGTGCAGAGTGCCCAGGTCACTGCACACCCTTCCTCTGTGTGGTCCTCCGATGGCCCAAGTAGCTGTTCTCGTCCACTTGGCTGCACAGTGCTCATTGTATCCACAGGGGAGTCCCCAGGGACATGATCTTACCTTCTCATGGCACCTTCAACTAATCCCTGCAGAATTCTGCTGACCAACATCTCCTTTTTTCTGCAGTGTCCATCAGTGACCCGAGCAGGGTGTCTCTCGGCCACCATCCTCCCTCTACAGGGTTCCTGAATCACCTGTGCAGGTGACCCAAAGACACTACTCTGCTCTGAGGTCACACAAGTCCCTCTGTGATGTCACCACCACTGTGGCCTCCCGAAGGCACTGCTTGGCTATGGCTATGGGCTGGGAGGCCTGGGCTTCTAGAACTTGGAAGGGGCCTCGGAACCACCACTGGCACCAGGAGCTCAGTGCTCTGGCAACATCTGCTGCAAGCAAAGGGCCTCAGCTCATGGTCATCCACCTTGCACATCAGACCTGTTCCCTTTCACTGGCTGCTGCTCCATCTTCATTCTTTTCCAACAATAAAGTTCTCCTGCATCAAATATTTAAACAACTCCTCTTCTTTTTTTTCTCTCAAGGCTCATTCAACTTCACCCAGCATAAACCAGGGATCGAATGGCCATCGTGGTGGGTTCAAAAGGGGCCACAAGTCCTCCCTTAGATAGTACTTCAACAGGAACAGCATCCACTGGGATTCCACAACATGACACAAACCCTTCACTTGCCCAAAGCCTTGGACACACTGAGGCACTTGTGCCAATGCCTCTAACACAACCTCCCCATGGCAGCACACATTGGGCCAAGTCTCTTCCCCACCATGACTCTCTGACCACCACAGCAAAGAGAATCCAGGAGTGCACAAGGAACCTGTGGGGATCAATTAGTTCAAGTCAATCTGGTCACCAGACTAAGCAACCACACTGCCCTTAGTTCTGCCTCACAGAAAATCTTCTGTAGACCCTTCAAAAACTTCTTGTTCTTATATGGACTCTTAAAGAACTTTAGATCTGTCTTATACTATGGCACCCAAAGCCACACGTGGGACTTGAGGTGAGGCTGCACCAGCACAGAGCTTGATTTGTCACAAGGCACCAACTGAGGGCAATCGTTGAAGACCAAATGTCCAATCTGGAAGGTTCAGAACATCAGCTCAGCCAAAAAACCTCCTGAAACAGATCCAACAGCAGTTGTACTGCTGAGGATTTCATATCTCCTGATGTGATACAGGAACTTCTGCACCATGACAGAGGAAAGCATCACAACCACCTGCCTGTACGTGTGGGGATTTCCTCACAGGGACACAACAAAAAGTCTTATGGGTTATAAGCTATGGAACTTCCTGATTAGAATGTGGAATTGATGACACAGACCAAACTGGGCAAAATGAATGGAGAATCTGTTTGCTGTTTCTCTATCAGATTTCTAATGACCTCAAGAACTACACTACAAATCACAGAGTAAGTTGCCCTGTGAATTTGAGAAGCCCAAAGGACACACCACAAGAACAAGTTCAGCCTGTCTAACCTCAGGTTTTCCAGATTTGCCTTCTTAACCTTTTCCAAGACACGAGTGGATGAGTTCTCTTTCAAAATTCTGTTAGTGATTCCAGGCACTATGACATTCCCAAGTGAACGAAGAGAGGAGTCACCAGGACATCAGCCAACTCCTCTCACATTCCTTGGTGACACATGAGGAATGAGGTACCCCCAGTGTACCACAGAAGTCTGCACTGCACATCTTCATAATGCACCAACAAACCACAACACACTAGTGCCATGGTATGACCTCTGTGATGACACCTCAGCTCTCCTGTGCCTCTGTCTTTGCATACC
>NW_008672761.1:0-429 GCF_000695815.1 Acanthisitta chloris | reverse complement strand
TTGAACAGTAGTGGGATTTGAGTATCTAGTTCCCCTGTGACAGAAAATTCCAAATGTGATCACTAATAGAAAGAAATAAAGGACAGAACACAAGATGAAGAACCATACATAAAAAGCCAGGAAATAAAAAATAAAAGCAAAATAAAGGTGAATCTTTCACAAGCTATTACCATAGCTAAGGAAAGTATAAGCAATACCTGCTGCTGAGCAGAGGTGTTAGAGGAGAATCAGGAACACACTTTTTTCCAGAGTTCATATGAGAAAAGAGTCAATACCTGCTGGTAACAGTAGTGTGGAGCTACACTGACACTGTAATGTTTGGAAATATATTTGTCAGTGACCCAGACTCATGCCTTACTGAGAAAGTTTTTTTGCCATTATATCTTTGAAGCAAAGGAATAATTTTCTCAGCGACTAGAAAATGTACTA
>NW_008672760.1:0-289 GCF_000695815.1 Acanthisitta chloris | reverse complement strand
GGTCACCTCTGGATCTGTGGGGACAGTCCCCAGTGTTGTCCATGGGGACAGTGGCTCTGGTGTCCAAGGGGGTGGTCACCCCTGGATCCATGTGGACAGTCACCACTGGATCTTTGGGGACAGTGACCCTGGTGTCCTTGGAGATGGTCACTATGATTAGAGGACATTCACCCTAGAGACCTTGAGGACAGTGACCCTGGAGACCTTGGGCACTGTCAGCTGATGTCCTCAGTCCCAATCCCTGGTCTCAACTGCCACCTGGTGTCCCATCCCCTTGGTGCAGGTGTCA
>NW_008672759.1:689-906 GCF_000695815.1 Acanthisitta chloris | reverse complement strand
GCAGGGATGTCCCTCCCGGTCTGTGCCATCCCCCCGGGCACCGTGACCTGCCATTCCCTGCTGTATCCCAGAGCTGGGACCACCACGGTGCCCGCAGGTTGGGGGGCTGCACCCCACCATGGACCCCCCAGTCCCAGCCACCCCCGTGGGGTCCCCCCAGATCCCATTCCCCACTCCCAGGGAGTGATGGAGCACTGGGAACCGAGTGGTCCCCCAA
>NW_008672759.1:0-562 GCF_000695815.1 Acanthisitta chloris | reverse complement strand
GGCCACATCCCACTAGGGACAGTGTCACCTGTGCCAGAGTCACCTCCCCAGTAGGAACTGGGAGGCAGAGCTGGTTGCTGTGGGGTGCACCTGGTGTCACCAGTGGGAGTCACTCGGTGTCACCAGTGGGATTCGGTGGTCCCTAACAGGGAGGTGACATCGAATCCCCCTCGTTAACTCCTCCTGGCTAATTGCTCAGGGGCTCAGCCCTGAGCATCCCCCTGTGCCCCTTGGGGTGAGTCAGCTGGGGGGGTCACCCTGGGGGTGGTCCCGCTCCCTGTCCCCCCAGGCTGGCACTGTATGTCTATGAGTACCTGCTGCACGTGGGGGCCCAGAAATCCGCCCAGACCTTCCTGTCTGAGGTAAGAGTGGGGGGCAGCACCCCCTGACCCCCCCAGTCCTGCCAGGCTGAGGCTCTGAGGTGCCCTGAGCCCATCCCTGGGCAGGGGGGGCACTGCTGACCCCCCATCCCTGTGCCCCTCTCTGCAGATCCGATGGGAGAAGAACATCACCCTGGGGGAGCCTCCAGGCTTCCTGCACTCCTGGTGGTGGTGAGTTGGGG
>NW_008672758.1:0-1188 GCF_000695815.1 Acanthisitta chloris | reverse complement strand
CTGACCCCCTGCCCGGCCTCTCTCCGCAGGTGTTTCGGGACCAAGTGCGCGGGCTGTGCCCAGGGCATCTCCCCCAGCGACCTGGTCCGCAGGGCGCGGAGCAAAGTGTTCCACTTGAACTGTTTTACGTGTATGATGTGTAACAAGCAACTCTCCACCGGCGAGGAGCTCTACATCATAGACGAGAACAAGTTTGTCTGCAAAGAAGATTACCTAAATAACAGCAATACTGCCAAAGAAAACAGCCTGCATTCAGGTGAGGGAGCGCGGCCGGGCCGGGCGGGAGGGGATGCGCTCAGCTCCGGCTGCTCCTTGGGATGAGTTTTTTTTCCTTCTCCTCTCCTCTCCTTTCCTTTCTCCTCTTCTTTCTTCTGTCCTCTTCTTTCTCCTCTCCCTTCTTCCTCCCTTCTTCCTCCTTTCTTTCTCCTTTCTTTCTTATTTCCCTTCTTTTTTCCTTCACCTTTTGCTTCTTTCTTCCTTCTCTCCCTTCTCCCCTTTTTCCTTTCCCTTCTTCCTCCTCTTTTTTCCTCTCCTCTTCTCCCTCTCCTTTCCTTTTCCTCTCCTTTCCTTTTCCTCTCCTTTCCTTTTCCTCTCCTTTCCTTTTCCTCTCCTTTCCTTTTCCTCTCCTTTCCTTTTCCTCTCCTTTCCTTTTCCTCTCCTTTCCTTTTCCTCTCCTTTCCTTTTCCTCTCCTTTCCTTTTCCTCTCCTTTCCTTTTCCTCTCCTTTCCTTTTCCTCTCCTTTCCTTTTCCTATTCCTTCTTTTTCCTCTCCATTCCTTTCCTTCTCTCTTTATTTCTTCTCGCCTTTCCCCCTTGTTTTCTGCTCTCCCCGGGTCATACCGCAGCTCGTCCCGCACTGCCAGTATTTCCCCCCCGGCTGAGTGTGACCTGTTTGCTCTCCCCCAGCCACCACCGGCAGTGACCCCAGCCTGTCCCCCGACTCCCAAGATCCCTCCCAGGACGACGCCAAGGACTCGGAAAGCGCCAACGTGTCCGACAAGGAGACGGGAAGCAACGAAAACGACGACCAGAACCTGGGAGCAAAGCGACGGGGACCTCGCACCACCATCAAAGCCAAACAGCTAGAGACTCTGAAAGCTGCTTTCGCGGCCACCCCAAAACCCACCCGGCACATCAGGGAGCAGCTGGCACAGGAGACCGGGCTCAACATGCGGGTCATCCAGGTACC
>NW_008672757.1:0-6378 GCF_000695815.1 Acanthisitta chloris | reverse complement strand
CTCCTCCGGGGGGAATCCGGGCAGCTGGCCCAGGAAAAGGGGGAATAAAATGCTGTGGTGTGAGTTTTGTGCCTGTCTGTGTTCACCCTTAAGGGATGCTTCGTCGATTTGGGCAGCGAGGTACACCGTAGTTTCCTTATCAACAGGTCACACTTATAGGTGGGAGTGCAAGTCCAGGCACAAACTTATTTGTAGTCTTGAGAGGGCTGTGTGGCATTGGCCTCTGGAGTGAAAAGCTGGAGACTGGCCATGCCTCTGCTGGCATTTGGTGGGAGATAGTAACATTTGAAACGAAAAGGGGCAAAGCTTAAGTAGGGAGAAAACAAAAGATGGCACAGGGGAGTATAGGGCAGGGAAGAGAGGAAACGAGGCACCCACTGAAGTGAGGTGGCATGGACAGCAGGTAACTGGAATTAGTGAGGGAAGAAATTGTGGTCACATCATAGAATCATCCAATCATAGAATGGTTTGGGTTGGAAGGAAACTTAAGGATCATCTAGTTCCAACCCCCCTGACATGGACAGGGACACCTTCCACTGGACCTGGTTGCTCAGAGCCCCATCCAACCTGGACTTCATCACTCTCAGAGAGGGGGCATCCACAACCTCTCTGAGCAATCTGTTCCAGTGCCTCATCACCCTCCTAGTAAAGAATTTCTTCATAATATCTAATCTTAACCTACCCTCTTTCAGTTTAAAGCCATTGCCCCTTGTTCTATCACTACATGCCCTTGAAAAAAGTCTCCTTCCATCTTTCTTATAAGCTCCCTTCTGGTACTGGAAGGCTGCAATTAGGTCACCCTGAAGCCTTCTCTTCTCCAGGCTGAACAATCCCTGTTCTCTTAGAGGTGATCCATCCATCTAATAATCCTTGTGGCCCTGCTCTGGACTTACTCCAACAGGTCCATGTCCTTCCTGTGCTGGGAACCCCAGAGCTGGATGCAGTACTCCAGGTCGGGTCTCACAAGCAGAGTAGAGGGGCAGAATCCCCTTCCTTGACCTTCTGGCCATGCTACTTTTGATGCAGCCCAGGATACAGTTGGCTTCCTGGGCTGCAAGTGCACATTGCTGGGTCATATCCAGCCTCTCCTCCACCAGCACCCCCAAGTCCTTCTTGCAGGACTACTCTCAATCTGTTCATTCCCCAGCCTGTACTGATACCATGGGTAACATCATCTCTGATGATTCAGCAGAGTCTGGAACCTGGGTGTCTGTGGCTCAAGCTATCATTACTAACATGACACTTCAAAGCAATGGATATGTTCACCAGGTAAACTCAATTTGCATCTGGTGATGCTATAACCAAAAAGTACACCTTAAAATGTGTTTTTGTCCCTCAGCTGCTATTCCTAAACAAGACCCCAAGAATCCAAAATATAGGGAGACAGCAGCTCTGCCATCTGATGAAAGGACAATCTGGTGTGAGAAACACCAGACAGAAGCCCTGGGAATGCAGGAGCTGAGCTGTGAAGACCTGTGGAGGATTTGCAATGAAAGCTGGCATGGCAAAAAGAGGGCACTGAATTCACACGCATTGCCCTAAGCCTTTGTGTGCCAGCATGCAGAGCCAGCTCTCGCTGCCCAGCTCCACAGCCATAATTAAGGGATTCCCACTCGCCATGAACAGGTGCAGCCCCACCCAAACAACGAGGCTGCAGACAAAAGATTACAAATAAGGCCTAAATCCCTCTACTGTACATTGCAGTGGTGAGCAGGGACAGGTGGCCTAGGGTAATTCAGGTTCAGTCCCCATGCTGGGGTGGGAAACTGCAGCAGCTCATTTGGATCTGGTAACTCCTTGTTGGCTCTGTTGATGGGGAAGCTGATGGAGGCATGGATTAAATAAAACAGCCTGTAAGCTACTGGCAGTGGAATTATTCCTACAAATTTCTGACAGCTTGCAAATAAAGGCACAGATGATGGAAAAGCTGCTTTCTCAAGCTTTCTCTTCCTCACCCATGCTCTATTCACTCATTCATTCAGTTATAATTGGTCATAAATATCTTGTACATCAGATGAGCATGAGTGCATGCATGCAGTGGATTTACAGTGCTCATGCAGCTTTGGGACTTGCTATGTTCAGAAGAGGTCTTGACTGTTCTGGTAACAAAAAAAGAAAGCAAAAAGCAACTGTCATCTGATGTGAAAATTGGTGTTTTCTAAATTTATTGCATTTGCTGTTGTGTTAGGTTATGTCCTGCCACCAGTGTCCTGTTTGTAGATTTGAAGGAAGATCTTAACACAGCTCAGGGCTGTGAGCAGATCATGTAAATTTCCAGTTTTGGAATCTATACTACATGGTGCATCTGCCTCGGGTGCATGTGGCTCTGTTATCACAGATCAGAGTGCCCTGCAAACAAAGGATTACCCTCACCTGAGAGTGAGTGAAAAGCTGTTTTCTGCATTTAATAGAAAGGGCTGAGTTATGAAACTCTGGATTCCTCTGAATCAGCAAAAACACCCAGGCTAAGGTTTAATCAGTGCAGGTTCTCTTAGTAATTGTTAGAGAGCAATAAGCATGTAAAGATGCTCCAGATTTTGGGAGGTTTAGAACTAATTAGCTTCCTACATGGCTGCATATCTTCAGTAGTGCTGCAAATCAGCCAGAATAAACATGCAGCAGACTGAGTGCAAGGCATTTAAGTAATTCAAAACTCTTGCTAGTTATTTGAACCATTTAAGTGTCAGAATGCCTTGGAAAACATGTAGCTGCCTAAATATTAGTCCTTTAAATTGAAGATACATTTTTTTCAGTTCCTTCTATTGCCAGTGAAACAGAAGGGGCATCTTCAAAAGCCACCAGACTCCATTTTAAAAAATTTCACTCCCAAGGGTGTTTTGTTGTACCCATCTTTCCCCCTTGACTATTAATGAACACCTTATACTTGGGAGTGCAGTTATTTTAACATAGGTATAGATGCCCTATCCCATTCTAGATGCTCTCATGTATTCTATATGGATAGCCTGCATGGAAATTCCACCTGAGCTTCCAGAAAGGTGCAGGTCTCCTGTTGATCCTGTGTCATATCTGCAAGTCCCAACTATAACTATATAGTCTTAGATATGATAAAGTACTTAACATGATACTAGACCATATGTGTCATATTCCTGTATGTAAGGAATTGAATCTCTGTTGTGATCAGAGTCCAGCTCTTGACTGGATGAAGTTAATGATGACTCACACCCTAAGTGACTTGTTTGAGGACATTGATGCCAGAGGCATGTGTTTACAAGCCCAAAAAAGAGCAGAGGATCCTGGGAAGTATAAATCCATCAGCGTAACCATGATAATGAGAGTCAATTATTAATCAATTTGTAAGCACATACGTGATAAGAAGGCAGTAAAACAACATATCAGCATGGATTAATCAAGAACATATCACTTCAAATTAATTCAGTGTCCTTATTTGAAGGACCATCTAGCCAAGTGTATAAAGAGATAGACATGATATATGTCAACTTTGTTAGTGTCAAAAGCCTTTACTCTTGTTATAAAGAAAACTGTGTAATGAGATCTAAGTAAAATAGGGATTACAATGAGCACATGATGTTTGAAACATATGAAAGTGCTTATCCCCAGTCCACTGTCAAAGCTAGATGTGCCAAGTGGGGTCCTGCAAGCATCTGTTGTGGCCCCAATGTTTTCAACAATAAACAGGCTACTGGAAAAGAGAGTGCTTAATTCAACTCCAGAGGGCACAGGCTGGGAGAGGTTGATTTGGAGAACAGGATCAGGACTCACATTGATCTTCACAGATTGGAGAGCTTGCCTGAAATCAATAAGCTGCACTGTAATAAGACAAGTACAAAATGCAGGCTTGGGACAAAAGACAGATCAAATGTGTGATTTGTGAAATGAAGAATAACTGATAAGGCAGCAGTAGTGCAGGAATGGGTTGGCTGGCTGTCCTGAACCATGCACTAGGTAAAACAGGATAAAACCTATGCAGAAAAAAACCAAATATTATTTGTGAATATATTAGCAGCAGTGCTTTGGATAAAACACTGAGGTAATTATTCTGCTCTACTTGGCACTGGTGAGGCTTAGCCTAAGTACAGTGTCTGGTTTTGGACACTACACTTGAAGATATGCTACAGGGAAATTAGCAGCAAACACCAAAAAAAAAAAAAAAAAAAAAAAGTTAAGATGTTTAAAAAGTGCACACTGAAAGGATATGTATCTGGGTTAGTCCCAGGAAGAGATCATTGAGAGGAGACATGAAAACAATCCTCATTGTGAGAAAGGTTCTCATAGAGCGGAATGAACAACGTTCTTCCATGCCTACTGGAAGGTGAGCATAGGAGAATAGCTACCAGGCTGGGTAAATAAGTACTTTCATGTATGGACAACTTCCAGAGAAAATGCAGCATCTCCTTGTGTGGATGTTTTTCATGTCCCTGACTTGGTTAATAATTTGCCACAAAGATAAAAGGCTCGGGGCTAAATGGATGCAGAGATGTGGTTTTGCAATGCCTAAATTGTTGGTGCTGGGCATGCAGCCCCAAGGCTTCTGGTATGGTGAGAGGCAGGTGATCAACAAAGAATTCAGAAGTGACCCAGCAGGCTCAGAAAGGAGCCAACAAATGGAAGATGTCTAATTCTGGTCTGGAGAAAAACATAACCACTTAGAAGTAGAGATTGAGGGATCTGCACTGGAAATCCTTTCCTGGAACTGAGCAATGATGGTAGGTCAGCCATTGTTGGCAAAAATCATAAAGATACTTTTCACATCATATGACAGCCAAGACTTTTGAACAAAATACCAACAATATAGGGTGTCTCCTTGGGAGAGACACTTGTGGGGCTAGATGGTAGCTGAGGGGAGATTCTTGAAGAATGTGGACTCTTCAGGTGCTTTTAAGCCTCTGGTTTTTTCTGCATGTGTAAGTCTTATTCCTTTCCAAGACAGGGATCATTAATTTAAAACTCAGCTCTACTTAATAGTACTTAATAATTTTAATAAAATAACTTGCTTCTTGAGTTGTAAAAGCCATTAGACAAATTCATGGAAGGGACAGAGAGAGAGAGAGATGTATCAAGAGCTCTTAAACACACAAAAACAATCCCTGGCAAAAAAAGTCCCTGTGCTCTTACCACTGGCACAGGTGGGTGAAGGAACTGAAAGGATCTATGCCATGGCCCAGGATAGTCATCTCATTGCTCTTATGTACACAATGGAAAATTTTCATGAGGAGTTGTAGAAAAAAAGGACTCTGCTAACATTTGTCAGTGACAGAGCAGGAGATCCAGCAAGAAGGGGGCTTGAAAAATTATCAGAGGAAGCCTAGGACTGTGAGTATCAGAGTGGTGAAGAAGGAATTAAATCCAGTGTTAAGAGGTCACAGATTAGGGACGTGTGGTAAGAATGTGTGCTATGTCTGTGGTCTTGATAGTCCTTGCCAGATAGAGGAGGAAAAAGACCTTGGGACACTAGTTAATGACAAAGTGGTCATGAGCCACTGAAGGAACATGGCCATGAAAAAGGTAAATACAACCTGTACAGCACAAAGTGAGGGGGTTTTGGCAGAAAGGCAAATGGTGACAGTATTCTCCAAGGAGCTGTGAGAATTCTCCTGGACAGCTGTGTACTGTTATGGTTCTGGTTGTCCCAGCAGATTAACTCACGTGGAGAAAAGGACAGGAAAAGATGATAAAGGAAATCTCATCCTGAGCTTGTCCTGGCAAAATGAGAGCTGGGAAGGAACATGGTGACTGTATACAGACCCAAGGGAAAATCACATGGAGATTGAGATCTTTCATGGGAACCAACACTCACACAAGAACAGATGGGCATAAACCAGGGAGAAGGAATTCAAGGGAGGAGGTTAGAAAAAGGATGGAGTCGCTAATCAACAAAAAGGACCAATGACTGGAAACCCTTGTTTCTATTTAATCTAGAGTGCGTTTTATTTATGGAAGAGACGATGTACCAGGGATGTTTACCAGAATGAAGAAGTGCCCCGTTACGCATTGGGATAGGACTCTTAGTCGTTGGAAGTTGTCAGGAATAAGACATTAAACCCAAGCAGCAATGCCTCCTGCAGCTGATGTTGCCCTTGTTATACCGTGCAGCACATCACTAGCATTTCATCAGCTGCCCCTGGTTTGCTGTGTTTCAGCTAAACCTTCTGCAGTTATGGTCACAGACTTGTCTAGTTTTTCAAATGCCCCATCCTCTGGATCAGAGCAGAGTGTTGCCAGGACCTGGTCTTAAGGAACCATTTCCCCTTGCCATGAGTGGTTTTGCGTTTTGAAATATAAGGGTCTCCTTATCAAACGCCCTTTTCACATACTGCTTTTTTTCCAGTGGCCCTGCTTACAGATTGCCCCCGGGGGAGCGGGAGGGACACCCCACGGTCCGTACCGTGGTGGGCAGGT
>NW_008672756.1:0-271 GCF_000695815.1 Acanthisitta chloris | reverse complement strand
ATTTTTTGTGGATTTTTGGGGTTCCCATGGATTTTTGGGGTATTTTTTTGGATTTTTGGGCTGTGCTCACCGGGTGGGTTTGAGCTGCACGTCGTCGTCGTCGTCGTCGCGGGGTGGAGGTCCCTGGGGCAGCGCTCGGTGCTGCGACGCCAGAAAACTGAACATGTCGAAGGTGCATTTCCTGCCGGGACCAGTACAAACCAGTATAAACCACTACAGCCCAACTCCATCCCAGGGCTGAGCAACCCCCTCCCAGTTACAGCCCAGTCCC
>NW_008672755.1:33450-45136 GCF_000695815.1 Acanthisitta chloris | reverse complement strand
TTTACATACCTTTCTCCCCATGATTCTATTCCTTTATCTTCACCCGATTCAATCACCTGTGCTTGTCATCTGATTTCTGACACTCTGATCCTTATCTGACTTCTGACAGGCAATTCACTTCAGTGAACTCTTGTGTATGAGTCTGGTAAGGTTTTGTAGGAC
The DNA here is from genome assembly GCF_000695815.1 of Acanthisitta chloris. NCBI lineage: Eukaryota > Metazoa > Chordata > Aves > Passeriformes > Acanthisittidae > Acanthisitta > Acanthisitta chloris. Next base: position 44,974 of record NW_008672755.1, on the reverse strand, counting down.
AAGAAAATTCCTTCAGTTTTAAATTCCAATCATCTGTACGTCTCCAATTCAGTTTGCTCTTGCTCGTAGCCCTCTTTAGTGATTGTCTAGGTTGTTTGCCTGAGGGAAAAGCATCATTACAGCTCAGGCTTGCTTGAAAATGACTATGCTTTGACTTTAATTTGAAATCAAAGCTTTGTCAAGCTTCTGCTGTAAACACTGGTGCTTGAAAATGACTATGCTTTGACTTTATTTTGAAATCAAAGCTTCATCAAGCTTCTGCTGTAAACACTGGGTTTGCCATGATATTTTAAGCTGTTATCAATAAACTCGATAAAATTTCTATTGGCTTATTGATAGGCCTATTGTATTAGTCAGAACCAGACATGCCAAAATCTGCTTGAAAGCTATTCTGTCTCTAACCTCAGATCCTCTTTATTGGTTTATAGACTGACATTAACCTCAGCTCATGCATAACCAGCCTGCTGCTTTTTCACTAGATTTAATTTGTAGCCTTAGTTTGTCTTTAGAATACTCTGATGCCCTTTATGTTCAAGTCTTAAAACTTGTGTGCTCCATTTCCATGGTGTAATTATTCTGGAAGCCTTCCTTGATCACTTTAGATGATGATTGTGTAAAAAAACCCCTGTAAACTCTACTTTAGAAACTTCACATTATTTCAGTTGCTATTTCTGTAGACTATTCTTACTAGCACCAGAGTTTGTGTTGTATGAATTTTGCTTTCTGCACTAATTTGTTAATCATGCTCTGTAACTCTACTCCATCCGGTCTCCCTTAAGCTATGAGTAATATCAGGGACTCTCCTGCTGTCTGTAGTGGGTACAGGTGGTATTGCTCAGAAAAATGATGTGAGAAATGATGCGACTGGTTGCACTTGGGTCAATTATTTTACCCAGCTGGATAGAACAGCTGCTTGACTTGTTTAGGGACATTTCCTTTCATTCATTAAATTTTTTTGACATTTAAAAAGTCCTTATTGAACAAGAAACATCAAAGCATAAGAATACAAATGAACTTCTGATCTTCTTAGGTAGTTTTTTGTCTTGCCCTAAATAAACTCTCAAGTTTGCATCCTTGTGTTACACCTTGAACAGAAATGAGTGGCTAGGAACAGCAGTTATTGGCCGGCATTTCCAGTTCAGGCTGTAGCTCTCATTTTGAAGTAGAGTGCATCTGGATTTGAACTTTGAATTTTGATTTCTTGAGTAACCAGCAGTAGCAAAACAAGATTAATGAAGGGTTTTTTTTGAATGGTAGCATATCAGACTTACTGCTATACAGAGAAATTTGAAACTACATGCAAAGTAAAGGAGGAAGTGCTTTAAAGAGAACATAATGTAGACCTGAAGGTCAAAAGAGGTGATTTTTTCCCCTCTGTTCTGCTCTTGTGAGATCCAACCTGGAATACTGCATGCAGTTCTGATGCCCTCGAAATAAGAAGGACACGGAACTGTTGGAGCAAGTCCAGAGGAGGCCACAAAGTTGCTGAGAGGTTTGGAGCATCTCCCCTATGAGGACAGGCTGAGGGAGTTGGGGCTGTTCAGCCTAGAGAAGACTGTGTGGAGAACTCAGAGCAACTTTTCAATATCTGAAGGGCCTACAAGGAGCTGGAGAGGGACTCTGTGTTAGGAACTGCAATGATAGGACAAGGGGTAATGGATTCAGATTGGAGGAGAGGATGTTTAGGTTAGATATTAGAAAAATGGCTTTTTCCTGTAAGGGTGCCCATGGCTGTGCTGGCTGCCCCGACCCTGGTGGTGTTCAAGGCCAGGCTGGATGAGCCTTGAGCAACCTGATATAGAGAGGAGGCAGGGAGGGTTGGGACTAGATGATCTGTAAGGTCCATTCCAACCCTTAAATTCTATGATTCTATGAATCTGTGTTTGTATATCCACTTGCACTTCCATTAGTGGAACATGACCAGCAATCACAGGCTGCCACATGGTCAGCCTTCCTTAGGATGTACTTGTTTGCCAAGGACATTGCACTACCCCAAAAATGATTTGAAAACTCTTTGCAGTTCAAGAACACTGATAGAAGCCAGTTTGCTAGTGTACAGAAGATGGGGGAGTGAGCTAGACATTATAATGAGGATTTAGCTACTGTAAACATGCAGTTTTATAACTGGATTCTGAAAACATAAACAATCAGCTCTTTCTACAACCAAATGCAAAACAAATTGTCTTTCCTCATGCTTTCCTAAAGTTAGTGTCAGCATTTTTGAAAATGCAAATCTCTAAGTGGTGTGACAATCTGAAACTTTTTTATTGGAGATGAGGAACCACATTTGCACTGATCATAAAAAGTAAAAAGATGTTTGGCGAATATCAGTGCTTTGTAGCATCAGCTGTTGTTGAGAGCACATTCCAAGGTTCTGTCTCCAATACCTTTTTCAGAAATAATTCCGCCCTTAACTTTTTGTGGCTTAAAACTTATGACATAAACTAGGTCTTTAGTGGAAAGAGTATGAGAAAACTTCTGTTTTGGGACCATCACAAAATACAACATTTCCTATAGTTAACAGAACTTTCTTGATTTCCATGGACAGAATAAATAAACCAACCCAGTATATGCTGCATGTAATATTAATAACAATCCCTTTTTTTTCCCTTCCCTGTTAGCATGCATATAGCCAAAGATTTACCACTTATGCTTTCCCCAATTAGTAAGGATCACATCATACCACCCAGGATGGTATTAAAATATTTAGTGCTGCTGTGACCTATCCAACATTAGTGTCTTAAATTGAATTTTCAAGCCCGTAACTTGCATCAGTGTTTCTTCTGTTCATGGAGCAACTTTGTTTGAGAAGCTGTTTGTTTTGCATTAAGTTTGCATTTGAAAATGTCGTGTTATGAAAAAGCAGTTGCAGTACACATGTTGCACCTGACAGATGACTCACTTTAATACGATGTACTTCATCTGAGCATCATTAAACAGCACTGAAAGTTGGTTTTACATGACCTGACACCTTTGCATTTCATTTCCTTCTCCCTTTAGTTAAAATGTATGTTAGTATTTTGGCACAGAGATTCTCCTGTGCATTGTTGCACTTTGTGCTGGAAATACCATGAAAATGGAATTGGTGCCCTAGATCTAGAACAGCTGGGAGCTCTCTGCCTTCAGTGAGTTTCCAGCTATTCCTTTGTAAGAGAAAAGTATTTTGTAAGAGAAAAGTATTTGTTCTTTATGTACCTCTTGTTTTACATTCCAGGTGCTCAATTAACATTCTGTTAAATCACAGCTCCCCAGGTTTGGTCTGGAGTACCTTCCTGATGCCTAATCAGCATCATTGTTATTCTGGGCACCTCAGTGCAAAACTTGAGTACATATAAAAGGAACCTAGAATTCTCTTGGTAGAAGGCGTGAGATGAACTGCTTGAGAAAACTTGCTGTGTTTTTGTGATGCCACAGACTAAGGCAATTTGTTAGGCTTGAAACATGAATTTTAGAAATGAATCAATGCACTAGTCAATGCTAAAAAAATTCACTTCTGTGCACCTTATAATAAATGGAAGAACAGTTAGATTCTTAACTGAGCAATGCTTTTAAATTCAAATTCTCTTTTTCCAAAGTGTTTGAACTGACACATTTACTATGTTAAATTGTTTCAAATGCTGAAGTCCACGATCTGCTGCTTGCCTTCTCAAGACTCATCATAAAATCATAAACAAGTTCTACTCTGACTTAGTATTTATCTTCTGTTGGTGCAGTATTCAAGAAGAATCTTGTAATCAACATTTTATTGACAGGCAAGTTTGCAAGAAAAGCTTCTTCAATAAATAATTCTGGTTAAAAAATGTCCCTGCCATTTGTAAAAACTATTAGTCTGCTACAATTTTGCTTAACCAAGAAACTATACCAGATTTCCTCTCTTTGTCATCCTGAGTCATCCAAGTAAAGTCTGACAGAAACTATCAGTACCCCCATACCTCAGCTAGCAATGAAATGAACTCCAGCTGTAGGTTTGGAGTTGGAGATCACACATACTTTCCCTCTAATATGAATTTTGTATTTTGTGCTTGATTTCACATGGATTGCTGTCAAGTTCCAAGTGTTTTAAACTTTTGGAAACAAGACTCAACTGGTTCAGGACAAAGAATATCAAAACTGAATTTCCTGAGGAGCTTTTCTGACAGCTGGTCACGAGTTCTCAAACTGTGTACACTGAAAGCATTCAGCAGGCAAATACTACAATAAAGTCCCATTCCACCGTGTAAGTTTTCATGTACACTGGGATTTTAAAATTAAAGCTTTCCATGTCAATTATTTTCCCAGTTTTAAACAAAACTTTCTCTTTTCAAATGTGTTTATTTTCTAAAGGATGCAACAACATTAAGAATGTCCTGTCCAGGAGTGGAATTGATAAATGTATATTCCTTACCTTTGCATGTGCAGTAGAAGCTTCCATGTCCTGTATAACTTTCTTGCAAACAGACTAAACAGTGCCTGAGAATACAAATGTGTTGCATGGCATCCAAGAACAGTGTTTATGTCCTCTGCCTTTTTATAGAGAAACAGCTAACACCCTGCTTGCACTTCTGGTCTCCCTATCATTTATTCAAGACTACATTCAATTAACACAAAGTGTGTGCAAATTAACACAAATTGTGCAGTCCCTCAGGGTCATTGAGATAGTGGAGCTTTGCTGCAAAGTAAATGTGACTGTGGGATGAAGATCACTTTTGTAGGACCCATAATTTATGATGGTTTTAGGGAATGCTACCTCTTTCTTCACAAGTGACTTTGAGGCAAGAATCCTAGAAATATACTTTTTTTGTCCTTATGAATACAGATTATTTGGGTTTAGAGTCATATTTTTAACTGCAGAGAATTCTTGTTTACATCACAGTGAATTATATTTGTGGACTGCTCAAATATACTCATTAACTCTGAAACACCTTTTTAGACTTAGTTCTGTTAGATCCTTCTTTTACTGCAAGATGTGAAGTCAGATTTCCTAGTTAGTACTAAAATCTGTGTCATGGTGTATAAAGTCATATGTATATTACATAATGTATGAAGAATGGAAAAATAAACATTAATTAATATTATTAAATCTGCCTGTATTCCCTCCTCTTTCCCCTAGAACAGAAAAGTCCTAGCTCAGACTGAATTTTATGAGCTCAGTTAAATGCTGATTATTCTTTTCTTGGTACCCAAGGCATCAACAGCACCACTCATCTGACTCTCTAAGCACCATTAAGTCAAGTCCCTATTGCTACTACAGAGTGTTACTAGTGCACATAATGATATCTGCTCTGTGTTTATCAGCAGGGTTCACTCTCAGAATGGCTGTGTTCAGAAGTGATGTTTCCTGTGGGTTACCTTGTGAAGATAGAGCACTGCGTCAGTAAAACTCCTCTCCATCTGTTAGAGGGTGCTCTTAACTACAGATCTGCTTTCACTCTGGAGAGGGACTGGATTTTAATTCACATGCCATTTGGAAATGTAACATTCCAAGCAGCAAGAAATAAACCATTGACTTTGAGCTGAACAGTAGAGTAATAAAGAGGATGAGGTGATGTGCTGGTATGTAAATATTCACAAAGGAAAAGAATTAATTTTAATTGCTGAGTTTGACTGGCAGCTTCTTTTCTGATTGAGAACATAAATCATATTTCTTTCCTCTGAGAAGTTGTGAATGTTTTGCTCACAAAAATAATAGCCAATACATGCAATTAGTCTGTTTCAGTACTGCCCTGTTTTGCAAATCTGATTGACCTTTGCTATTTCTTTTATTTCAACTAAGCTCTAAGACTCTGGATCACGTTTTTCTGAAGCTGATGCTTATTTCATTCTGATAACTTTGAGGTGTCTTACACGTGCATCGTGTTACCCTGCAGGCTAGAGAGGCAAGATAATGAAAGCAGTAAAATCTCTGAACCTGATGTGAAACATTCAACTTTTTTTTTGTAACAAAATTAATTATTTCAGAACAATTTGCTGCTCTGTCTGTTACTATTTTTTTCTGAAGTCCAAATCCAAGCTGTCCCCCAGAGGATATTTAGGCACTGGAACAGCTTTCCATGTCAATGGTCACAGCCCCAAGCCTGACAGAGCTCAGAAGCATTTCGACAATGCTCTCAGGCACATGGTGGGATTGCTTGTTCTGTTCTGTGCAGGGCCAAGAGTTGGACTTGATCCTTGTGAATCCCTTCCAACTCTGAAAATTCTGTGATTCTGTGCTGAGCAAGACCAGCACAGCTTATTTTGACCTCAGTCTGAGAGAAGCGAGTTATGACAGCCCTTCAGAGCACCAAAGCTAGTGTACATGAAGTCTATTGAGAACCAAGATAGTATCTAGCCTCTTGTTGGGCAGGAGCCAAATTCTATTATACTATTGCTATTTATCCTGGTTGAATTACCTGATAAGGCAAGAAGTTCTAATTCAAGGATGTGTTTCACTGTGTATACAGCTTTCTGTGGAGCAGTTTCTTCTTGGCCAGGTCTTGAACTTGGGCTGCAAATGTGAAAGGATTGACTGTATGTTGTTTCTGATTTGTGTACTACAGAATTGTTCAGCATATGTGCATATAATAAATAGCTCATTTAGACAGAAGGCTGAACATTGCAGGATGGCAGGATGAGGATGAAATGGCAACTGGTCAGAGAAAACTAAAAATCAATTTCTAGCTTTATCAGACCTACACCATTTATATTCCAAAGCCATGTACTGCAGTGTGGGGCTAAAGCTTATTTTGTTAGACATAAAGAACAGGATAAATAAAGTTTACTGTGCTGAAAACAACTTCTATTATACAATGTAAATAGGTGACTCACAACAAGCGCTGGGGAAAATTCAGTGAGGATTTGAAGTTGGAATTTGATTCAGAGGCTTCCAATACCTGATAGCTTATTTCTTAACTCTGTTCCTGGGAGACTAGAGATTTTTCTCATGCCAAAAAAATATACTTAATTTTTTTCCTTATAAATAAATATCAAATATTCTCATTAATTTTAATGACTTTTGCAGAAACCAAAGTTTTAGCAAAGACTTTTTTTTCCCTTCAGAAGTAGTAAGTTCCAAGGGAGTGAAGTTTTAAATGAATTGAAAGAGAGTCAGTTAATTTTTTTCTTATTTTTTTTCTTCCCTTTGGGAAATTGTAATTGTAATTTAAAAAATCAGCTGCTTTCATCATCACTTACTTTTTTTTTACAGATTGATTTGGATGTTGCAGCCTGTGCATATTTGTTGCAGAAATGTGTGCTCTTTGCTTTCTGTCCATTCAATCTAGCATAGCTCATGCATCATCAGAAAGACTAATTTGTGCTCTCAGTACTTAGGGCATAGATATGAAAAGACACAGTTGTCTTGAGGTTGGTCTAGTACCCTAAAGTCTTCCTACTGGACACTGACTCATTCCTGATATCTAAAATACTGATTTTAAGTACAGTTCATAAATGTTCCTCCAACTTTCTCCCTTCTGATACAACACTACAAACACTTGGAGAATCTGAGAAGTCCAAATGCTAATTTTCCTAATGGTCTTTTGCATTTAACAGTTTTGAGGACTTACGACATGGTGCTACTAAATGAGTTAAAGCACCACCTGAACTGTGATCATTAGTTTACTCTTATATGGCGTAAATTTCCCAACCTTATTAAAAAGAATGGGGCCAGAAGTGCTGCCTTGCAGTAAATTGCACTTATCATTAATGTGGTTAATATTTGTAGCTGCTTAAAGAGTGCACATCTATTCAATGCAGTCTTGAATTTTAATGGCCAAAATCAAATGAGTTAAAGCACCACCTGAACTGTGATCATTAGTTTACTCTTATATGGCGTAAATTTCCCAACCTTATTAAAAAGAATGGGGCCAGAAGTGCTGCCTTGCAGTAAATTGCACTTATCATTAATGTGGTTAATATTTGTAGCTGCTTAAAGAGTGCACATCTATTCAATGCAGTCTTGAATTTTAATGGCCAAAATCTAGTATATGGAATAAGTGTGTGTAGGGAAAATTCACCTCTGCTGGTAGAGGAACAGTAAAGAGCAAATAAATGACACTTCTTTTAGATCTGGTTGCCTCTCCCAAGATTTTATTATTAGATTTCTTTGGTTTAATTAATCAACTGTGACCTTCCTGTTGGGAGGCCTGAGTTCTTGTTCTGCCTCAGATATAGATAGCTGATCTTAGCTAGATGGTTTATTGGCAATTTCCTCAAGATTTTTCCATAATTTTCATGCATTGTTTCAGGCAGGGATTACCTTATGCAATTAATATATACTAACTTTGAATTTCTTAGCTGGAGGCTTGGTTGTTCCTGATTTTGCTTTCTCGTTCCAATTAACAATCCCAAAGGCAATTATACAGTTATTACTAAAACCAGCAACAGCTCTCTTGTACTTTTAAGTGACAGAGACTGAACCTTTGCTAAAAAACGCAGCCACAAAAAATCATTAAAGCATTGAAAATGTTGGGAAGGATTGCAACTTAACAGATGTTGCTTCTGGTTCTTACTGTAGTATTGTAGTTGCTGTAACTGTGCAAAGAGAAGTTAAGAGGCTTTTCAGAATGTGGGATCAGTAATATCTATGGCTTTACATGGAAAGGAATCTTTGTGAGAGATAATTGTTTTTAAAGTGTCAGCAAAAGCTCAAACCTTTATCATTGCTGAACACGCTGAAGTGCTTGAGGGCTCGAATCATGTACTTTGGAGATATGCAAGGTTTCTGAGTGTTTTTCTGCTAAGAGTGTGTTGTGGATAGAATACTCTGCTTTGCCTGTAGATCTAAACATTTTTGCTCTTTTACAAACTGGCAATTCATGTTTCTAGCTCTTCTTAGCATATTCAATGAATATTTGATTATTTCATCCTCAGTAGATGAAAATGTGAGATAATTGCTGAATTTGTAAGATAAATCATTGCCAGGTGACTCTCAAGATGAGTACTTTTACCTGAGTAAAACGTGCGCTGTGGCAACACTCAGTCTTAGGTGTGGTGTGATTTCATTGGTCCTGTTTAAATTGAAGGGCAAATTCAATTTGGAACTGCTCAGCAGTAATTTGTGACCAAGTAAAAAGCTGGTGTGGTGGGTAAGAAGGCAAAAATGCAGAAGGGATTGAGCTGGCTGGAAGCAAGAACACCAGAGACAGAACAGCACAACAAGTGAGTGAAGTTTCCTTTGGTGAAGAGGTATGAAACAGTCAAAGTATTGCCTTGACTGTGAAATTCCAGGGTTTGGGGGTTACCTTTGGGCAGCAGAGCTGGGCTGGGGAATGGACCCAGTGCCAGGCTGAGGTGCCTCATGTGATCCCCACAGGAGCAATGTTGGTGCAAGTGTGGTAAGGAATCTGCTCGTGATGCATCTTTGCAGGCTACTTGTAGAAGTGCTTATGGCCATAGGGCTCTGCCCAATGTATTGCTGCTTTATTTAATTATTTTTTTTTTCCTTTTTAATGTTCCAGCACAAAGATGTTTAATTTGCCTCGAGGGGTACACTAAAAATTCCCCAACAAAATAAACATCTGGAAACTGCTGAATTGCTTGGTCTTCTAGCCAGGATATACTCTAAAGAGTTCTCAGCATAATGCTAATCAGGGGACTCTGGTTTAGACAAATTAAAATTCATCTGGCTCTAGCAGTTTACTTTTCATTCTGTTTCTGAGAATCACATATTGCTGTTCCAGCATTGAGAAGAGATTGAGAAATAACCTGTTCTTTTGTCATACATGGTGTTCCAACTGAAAAGATGTTATGGGCACAGGTTTGGTTTAGGGGATAATGGTTTTTTTGATCCTATCTGTACTTTAGAAGAAGTCTCTTTAAAGAATGAAGAGGAAATAAGTGACCCTCTGAAATTGTCCCTACTTTGAGATTGGGATGGGACTAGATGAACTCAATATGGTCCTTCCAATCCAAATTGCTTTATGATTTCTGTTTTATCTGCCCATCTGGGAAGGTTGTGTGATGTAGTTACTGCAACAGGAAGCTGAAAGAAGCTGCCTGGTTGAGTTTGCATGATCTTAAAGAAAAATATGTGCATTGTGTTTCCAAATATATGTAGTGTTTGACTTTCAGGGCCACAAACATTATCCTTTGTGTACATGGGAAGATGGGTAAGTGACTTCTGTAGGGAGTTTGTAAACACTGTTTCTCAAGGCTACCACAAATAAAACGAATATTGTGAATAACAGTCCTGCTTTTATGGAGCTGTTGCAATGCTTAATTAAATATTTAAGGCTAAAGCATAAACCAGATGTATTTGTTTTATGGTTAGCCTAATCTGAACAATTTTCACTGCACTTGAGTTTATGGATAAATGCATTTTTGTATATTTGATCCATAAGTGTTTAGAAAAACTGTGTTTAAAAAGGAATATAAATGTCTTTGCTCTGTCATACAGTTAGACTGATCTACAGTTCTTGATGCCACAATACACAAACCTGATCAGCCTTTCCTGGTCCTCTGGCCTTCAAACTGGCCTTGCTGCTAGAGAACTGTCTAATAAGTAAAGGTACCTGCTGAGGAAACTTAATAAAAGTTAAGCTTCAGAACTCATTGCTTGAGGTCCAAGGTACTTATGTAAAGATATGGTCAGACTTTCTGAAGTAATTTGTTTCTCTATAAATTTTCAGATTTGGTAAAACCTCAGGAAGCAGTAAAAGTTAACCTGGGCCATGAAGTATCATAAAACATCTCATGTTGAGCAGATCTGCACTGTAATCATGGCAGAGCTAGGACTCATTTCAACTTCAGGCCTGGTTGAGTCAATTCATCTTCTTTGGTTATAAACTTCAGAAGTCCTGAAATGATTTTGAGTTTTGTAGCTGAGAATGTTCAACGGCTCATCTGAAGCACATCTTACCTGTGCTGCAATGCACTTTGGCAAGAAATGAACCTGGAGACAGGTTCTGTAGCAAATCTGCAGAATTTCTGGCTTTCAGGTTAGAGTTACAAGGTCTCTGCTGTGAAATGGGGCAGCTTTGTTTAAAAAGCAATACCACCTGGGTTTGCAGTGCTTGTATGACAGCTCATCTTTTGAAGTGTTACAGTTTACAAATTTGAGGAGAGAGGAACTGTTTTATTTGAGCATCAGAAAGCAAGGGAAGCATTTCATAGAATTTCTTCATTGATAAAACAATCCTTATCGCTGCTCAAATTTGTGAACTCTGTGGCTAGGTTACCTTGTCCAGATGTGACTGACTCTTAGAGCAGGAAAATGCACCCAGAGTTCCCAACTGGTATTAAATGTTTCTGGCATGTGTATTCTGGATTCAAAGTTCCAGTCTGTTCTGCAAGAAAGTATGTTGGTTTTGCATGTGATTAAACTAACCATGAACAAGAAGCTGGACTTTCTACCTCTCTGAGGTTAACAGTTTTAAGTGAATGTCTTCTTTCAGTTTGACCCAAAGACCTGTCCTACCCCTGAGAATTGTTTTTAAAAATAACATTCCTTTTAGAAACTCCAAGCATTGCTTGCAACATCTCATCTGGGATCATCTCTGGAATTTGGGAAATTTCACATGTTTTTTGTGTGAGCTATACAAATACTTACCAGAGACTTAGAAACTAGTGG
>NW_008672755.1:0-33424 GCF_000695815.1 Acanthisitta chloris | reverse complement strand
CACCGCAAATATTCAGGCATACAATGCTTCTCCTAATTTCTTTTCTTAGGTTGTTTTTTTTTTTTTTATTTTTTTTTTATTTTCAGAGTTTTTTTTTATCAAACTGCTCTGTCTTTTTTGCTTCTCAGTATTGAGACTTTTTTGGGTACCATGTACTTATTTAAGAATGGTTACTGATTCTTCAGCGTTGGATTCTGATTTTATTGATACTACAACTGCACTAACCCATAATACTAGATTAAGTATGGCCATAGCCACCAATGGTGAGAACTGTGTTGCTCTGGAGACAAACTTCTTTTGTTTCCCTTTTATATTTCCTCTTTAAATGAGATGTTACATTTCGGAGCATAAATGTGGTAAAATGTTTCTTTGTGTACTCCCCTAGTTGTTAATAAAATAAATAAGATCAGGGAAGTGAGTGCAATTCTCAAAGACTCATATGGGTTTGTTTTTTTTTCTTGTTCTGGCTGTATGATTTGGAGTGTGGTTTTGGTTTCAATACCACATCAGGCCACTGCTATATCTACCTTTTCCATCTTTTAATGAAGCAAGACAAGGGTGTGGTTATCATGAGAATATACTTCTGGAACAGTGTAATAAATGAGGTCTTAATGGGAAGCTGGAAACACTGATGATTTATGGCTTTCTACAACACTCATTAGGCATACATATCAGTGTGTAACATGCCATAAATTACATTACATGCTGTAAAAAGCCATAAATTGTCATTTTTAGTGTGAATTATTGCCATTAAAGACTTTTCTTCCCTGCTGCTAGTGTGAGTTTCCATGGCTTCCTCACCAATTCCCTGACTAATGATTTCAGCAACTGCAGGAAGACCAAGAGATACAGTGGGTGATTAGGAAGCACAATTGCCTTAAAGCTCTTAAGTCAGAGGTTAAACTACTTTATAGAGAAAATATGATCTGCTTGCCTGGTAACATCCTTGAGCATTTCTGAATATCATTTGGACCAACTGTATTATTTGTCCTCACTATTGTTAATATCTGCCTACTGAAAATCAAAATGCTTTGAAAGTAAAGACACCAGTTCGTGTCAGCTGCAGTAGAATGAAGATAAGCTCAATCCTGTGGAGCAATTCACTCCTTCCTGTTTATCTGTCCATCACGGGATTTGCAGCAGAGGAGATATTGCTAATATTACTACAGTGCACTGAAATAATTGCAATATTTTGAAGTGATGAGCCATCAAAACAGTGGGTTGTGCATCTTATTCTGTATTGCAAATCAACCTGAAAGCAGCTAAATCAGGTGAGGGAATTGCAGGTAGTGTTATTTTTTAATTTTTTTTTTGCCTCATGTAGCACTGCTGTGATATTTGGCTCCAGGGGAGGTATTGTGTTCCTCCAAGTTGTAGTGGCTATCATTTCCAACTCTGTGTAGAGGTTCATGCAGGAGGAAGGCAAGAAAGGCTGTGTTAAAATATACTTCTAATTTTAGACACCTTTGGGGTTACTTTTGTTTGAAAATTGAGTAGTACCTTTCAGGCTGCTGGCTATAAAGTGTCATTATGAAAACTAGACACTGCAGCTTGCAAATGCAATGCAAAACCAAAATAATTTATCATGGCTTTTCCAAGAAATTCTTTATGACAAGTCTGCTCTTTTCCCTGAACACTTGTGTGTACCAGGGCTCCTGGGGAGATTTTTACTTCACCACACCTTCATTAAACCTTGCTTTAGCAAGTATCTTTCCTCATCCAGCCTCTCCCAGTTCAGGGTGTCGAAGAGAGAGAGAGAGAGAGAGAGAGATCTCTAAAAAGCATCATCGTAATTTTGTTTTAGGCATGATGAAAAGGATAATTCTGATAAAATCAATTTTAACATTTTACTAGCCATTTTTGTTGCATTAGAAGGGAAGAGCTTTTTGTGTTCCTCCATCCCCCCACCCCTCGCCCTGCTGACTAAAGCACATTTTTGGCTAAATCGTGCCCTCTAGTGCGTCAGATCGGTGGGATTCAAATTACAGAGTTTTCTCATGACCAAGGGGAATTTTTTCCCCTTTTTTTTTCCTCGGGTAGCTTGGAGAATTAATCAAGTATATAGTTCATACGAATAGCTAATTTATCCCTTTTGCCAGGTGAGAGAAAGGTCAGCGGTTTGGTATTTGTAATGTGTTCCTAAAGCTGCCACACTTTAATATCAGAAGAGGCAGGAAAGGGAAGCAATGCTATTTGTACTTTGTAATCCTGATGTAGCACTAATTTCAGAGCTGTCAGTTGCATGGATGACCTCGATAGCAATACGAAGCTAGGAAAGAGGAGGCCAATTATAAATGAATTCTGTGTTGTTTTTTAAAACACACCTATAGTGTGTCTATTTGGTTTGCATTGAAAAGAGCCAGTGAACATCAAAAATAAAAAAAACAACAAAAAGTCACCCGAAGTAAATATAGAAACTGAATGAAGTAAGTGTTGACTTAAGTTCAGGAGCTCCTCTTAAAGTCAGGAGTGATGAACTTCTGTTTGCTGACTACTGATTCCAAGCACTGTTTGAATTCAGCCTGAGCACTGCAGTATATTGTGGTTTGGTAAAGGCAGATCATATGCCATTGGTATATGGTTTGGTAATAGATTATCTGATGTTTTCAAATGTTAGTACAGTTTATATATTAAATTATGTTTCTCATGTTATAATAATGGAAACAGTATTTGTGAAATGTGTTTGTCCAGTTCATTCAGATTTATTGTGACAGCTGATCTTGTGCCATAAGTTATCCTTTGCCTTCAGACTGTATCCACAAGACTTTTGTGGTCAAATACACATTCCAAATGGATGAATGGAAAGAAGTGCTTTGTGTTCAGTTTGTATTTCATGAAATAAACATCTTTTATGAAAAACTTTGAGTCTCTAATCCTGATGAATTGTTTTGCAGCTGTTAAGATCTGGTATTTATTCATATGCTGAAATTTTTCGCTCTTGCAAATGCAGTTTTGGTGACATTGCTCAACTCATACATAAAAAGGTTATGTAAGAAAATTGCTTCATTGTTATGGGAACTAGATCTCAAAGAAGTTTTGATGCTCTGCTTGTTTTGAATGGAGTGGGGGGGATTTGTTTTGTTTTTTTTGGTTTCCTTGGTTGTTTGTTTTTGTTTACACCCTGCTTTAAAGTACTACAATTTGTAAATTTTCATGAATGAAAGATCTGATAAATTCAGTTCAGAGAAACTTTGCTTGTCATGTTGATTACTTCTTCCTGTTGATTTTTTTGGGTGATGGGGAGGGATCATATCTTGGAAAACATTTAGAATTGCAGAGTAATTTATTTTTCATGAGTCCAAGAACTAGCTTTTAAGCGCTTCTATGTACATGTGTCAGGATGCTGTGGTTTGGCTTGGCTGCCCTGCCTGGGTAAGTAGTAAGGCTGTATTAACCTGTTTCTTTTGCTGTTTGGATAAGACAGTTATTTCTGTGGCCAAGTTACACTGTGCGGAGCCTTAGACCTATTGGCTGTACTGTGCACTGACTGCCCAGTGCCTGGGACCCTGCTGGGTAGGGCGACAGTGGAAGTCTGAAATAGTTAATGTCTCCATTACAGAGAAAGGAGGATGGGCTGATGAATAAATATGTCAGTGCAAACTCTAAAATCAACCTTTAATTCATACTGAGAAGATGATGATCTGTGAAATATCTTAGTATTGAAAATTATATAAGAATTTGGTGCTGATAACGTGTAACTGTTGTGTTGACTTTGGGTGCCAGGGGGCTTTTCTTAACTGAGGTTCTTGTGCTGAAGGATGTTGTTTGTTTGTTCTGGCATCAAATTTGGCTTGTGGAATGGAGAAGATCAAGTATTAGTACAAATTTCTTTTAATCAGGGCTTTTAAAATGAATATTCCATGCATTGTTTATCTCCTGCCTGAGTTGGCATTTCCCAAGTTACACCAACATCATAGTTGTAAGATAATTTTTTTCCTCTTCTTCTGTGATTATTGGAGAAGAAGAATTAGATATATAGAATATGTAATCAAAAAGCTGAATTGAAGGACATTATAATGATATCTGACTGCAGCTAGGATTCCAAGACCAGCAGATTGGAAATTTATTTTCAGTGACAAAGCCTCTATATATCCAGGATGAGTTACTGCATCGTGTCATACAACTTTGCAGTCAGAGATGGGCACTAGCAGCCTACAAGGCCATCTATAAATGGTAAATGTGTGATGGTTGAAAGAATCACAGGGCTAATGTGCACCAGATTATTCCAAGTTAACATTAGGCCACGTTTCAGAACAAAACTGGATGAGGCCTTGTGCAACCTGATCTAGTGGGAGGTGTCCCTGCCCAGGGCAGGGGGTTGGGACTGGATGATCTGTAAGGTCCATTCCAATCCCTAAATTCTATGATTCTATGAAAACAATACATAGTGTTAATCATCAGTAATATGCAGTTTGTTAGGAAGTCTTAAATGAAAGCAAAGGACAGAACTGTTGAGTTGGTGTTTTGAGTGATAACTTCTCTTTTTTTTCAACCATGCTCAAGAGACTATATCATACTGTCCAAGGCAGGATTTAGGGTTTCTCTCCTGCTTCCCATTCACTGTGATTCCAACTGTGTCAGCATGCTCAAGGTCTGTTTTTCAGTAACAGATGTGTTCTTCCACTTCTGCACAAAGTAACTGCAGCTGATACTTAATCATAAATATCTCTAAGAAGATATTTTTAAATTAAAGCGATATAAATTACTTCAAAATTACCACACACTTGAAATATACACAGTGCTTTTATTTGTTTTGCACTGATGAATTGTTTATGGAGCACACACATACATATCCTTTTGTTCCAAAATGAATGGGTAGAAAAATTTGGAAACATTGGCTGAAAAACTTCTTTCCATTTCTAGCTTGCCTCTCCCTAGCTATTAGTCAGCTGTGCATTAAAGAGCTCTGTCTGAATGCAAATAAATCAGTTGTGCTAGTTAAAACTGGCTTGATTGTTGTCTTCCAGTTGCAAGGATTACAAAGCATTCTCTTTCTGATGGTTAAAAACCTCATTCTGATTTCTTGCCTAAATTTATTTATAGCCACAGTTTGTCTGTCTGCCTTAAGATCTTGAGGGTCTTTACTGAAATTTTCAAATTTAAAGTACAAACTTAACCCCAGACATTTACTCTGAGTTTTTAAGAGCCTAGTGAAAAGTCCTTTATGACAGAAGAGTGGTAGTATCATGACTTGGAAGAGGAGAGCTCTGTTTTGGAAGAAATTTATTCTTATATGCTCTTCCCTGATGGATGTTTAACAGTAATTCTGATTATTAGAACACTTCAATATCCTTCCTGAACTGAAGGCCCAGAACTGAACACAGTATTCAAGGTGTGGCCTCATCACATACTCCTTAACTAAAATTGTATAGTGTTTGTAACAGGGTCAGTATTCATTCTACTTAAACAAATATAATGGTGTTTTTTTGCAGGATTAATTTAGAATTAACATAAATGACAAGAGTGTTGTAGCAAAGTTGATTAATTTGCTTGTGCCATAAAAGAAATTGCTGCTTTATTAGTTATTAAAATATACCCAATTTATATAGGTCTCCTTGAACTCAGACATTGGCAAGTAAAACTTTTAATGAATATGTTATAATGTCCAATTTCTTTGCTGACAAAAAGCAGTAGTTAAAAAATAAAATACGGTCCATATTCCTTCATCTGGGCTGGATTTGATTTTGGAAATATGTTATATGGTAGTCATCAGTTGTGTAGTATAAGAGCAGGAAGATGTAGTGTAAATTCCATTCACAAAGAAGGAAATTCCATTCACAGCCTGCTGTAGATAACATGTCCTGAAGAAATTCTGGATTTGTCTTTGCTAATTGGCTTTTTATTTGCTTCTGCATGCAAAGTATTAGGTGCTCAAACTGATATTCATCCATTTAGAAGGTCTGAAATGAAGAAGTAAATTTTATTTAATGTTTAATCTTCACTCTCATTCTGCCTTGAACTTTATACATGTTATAGGTTTTGTTCTTTTGCCCTTCCTCAAGTGGGGACACTTGATGCAAAGGTTCTCATAAGTTTGAGGCATTCCAGTTGTCATTCTGTTTCTCCAGAAGAGCCTGCAGTAAGGACAGTGTGTCATTACTTCTTGCTGTGGAACATGTATTTTCATCTGGTATCTCAGTGGAAACCAGAAACTGATGAACTTGTGCAGGTGTAGGTTTTTTAGATTACATGATAAAAAAAAAATGCAGCCTGGTGTGAAAACTCAGCAGCTAAATTTATGAAACACTTACTGACATCCCCAAGGGTCTTCTGAATTTGTTAGTGCTCGACACTATCAAGGATACCCAAAATAACATTTTCCTAGAAATTCTTGAAAGTTCTCTGGCTCTGCAGCAGCAAATAGAAGTTAAAAATGAGAACCACAGAGTGCAAATTCATTGCCACTACAGCATGTAATAAAACTTAGCGCTGAGAAAATGAATTTTCTTTAAAAAAACATGAGTAGAAGGTTGTTGATTTCTAAGGAAGCCTTATGGAGAAAGGATAGTGCTGAGTGGGAGGTGTAGTACTTAAAAGTAGTGTTAGTTCATTGTACTGTGTAAAAACTGTAATGTTGCTTAAAGTAGCAAATGAAATGAGTATAGTGAACTGCTTCACCTACACATAACTCTGTGACTGTCAGACCACTCTTAATCACTCCCTGTCACCCTTTCTTCTACTAAATGGCATCCTAATAACTCCTGCGGAAACTTTGTCATCTTCTGTCCACTCCCAACTGTTGAATCCACTTCATGAGTGGAGTCAACTGCTCTGACAGCTCTGGGTATTCCAAGTGAAGAGCAGTTGTGGTGATGGAAAAACACAATCAGTAGTAGCCACCTCTCTTTCTAGTTCCTTTTTTTCACCCTCTCTTCTGGTGATCCTGAAGGCTAAAATGTCATGGGATTTAGGCATAACTCAATTGGACATATCTTGTGAACTACTCTATGTCAACTCTGGAATGACATCTAGCAGAGCAAAGTTACTGCTGCTGTTTACTCCCAAATGGGTTTGAACTGAAATTGCAAAATGTCTGTGAGATGTTTCTTTTCCCTGGTACCTTCTTTACAAAAGTACCTTTTTGGTTGGTTGTTTTATGATATGTGTGTCCTTGATGAAGAATCCTTGATAATTTTCTTTTAATATATTTTTATTGTTGGTACTGGAAAAATTAAATTCATGCAAAAGGACCTGAATGATTGCTGACATTTTCTAAATCCCTTTGGTTATAATAATTCCTAGGCAATATATTTGTGGAATTTATAATAGCAAATGTTGTGGCTAGTCTGATTTCAAGCATTAATATTGCACAGAAAAAAGCTGAGAAGCTGTACAATTACTGGAGCACTTTATGACTCTGCCAGTGAGCAAGTAATTAAAAACAAAAGTTGGTGGACATGCTTCAAGGGAATAACAAGGTTGACAAGACTCCATAGTTTGCCTTCAGCAAGGTAATTTGCTAACAAAATGCTCTGTGTCAGACCTTTGGTTCTTTTTTGACCTCTATATAGAAGGTCTGAGAGAATCAAAATCAATGTTATCCCAGCCGTTAAGAGATTAAAACAAGTAGATATTTCATGTGAGCCAATAGGCCAAATGTTGAAAGTAACAGTGATTACTGGGAAGAGAAATAAAAAACCAGTGGACATGCTTTAGGTGTTCTGGAAATAATATTGATAGATTAGTTCTTCCTGACCTGACATAATCAGTTTCTTGAATATAGTAGGAAAAGGAAATGGTGAAATTTAGTGAATCATTTTGAATAAATACTTCCCAGTGGAAAATATCTTCAGTGAAAGTAATTTATTCTTGAAAATATTTAATGGCATATTAGTGTTACCTCAAATGTATTTTAAATGACTAGTAGAATAATCTTGAACAATGATTTTGAGATGAGAACTGACTTGTACATATTTATTACTGAGAAGTCAATTTTGACATGCCAATGGTGTGACATTGTTTGTAGAATTTGCATAACAAAACTTCTGACTTGCCTTCTTTAGCAGAAGTGAAAAATAGGTTAGTGATATTATAAAAAGAAAAAAGGAAAGAACAAAAGAAAATCTATGCTTCCATCATCTTGCCAGCTCAGCCAGCAGAATTTCATGCACAAATGTTCTGAAGTGAGAGCACATGAGGAAAGTAGATCAGCCAGAATCAAATCTTGTTAATGAACACGTAAAATTCACCCCACTGGCAAACCGAGAGTGAAATATTTTATCACTCTCACTTGTATAGTCTGCAACCTGTGAGCACGCTGAGTAGAGCAGTAGAGTGAATCTTGTTTCCTCTCCCTTTGTATTGTATATGTATTTATTTGTTTCCACATTTAGAGATACATTGCCTTTTGAATTCTTATAAAGATGACTGTGTATCAGTTCACTGAAAAAATACTCTGTTTATCTTTAAACATCCTGATCTAGGTCTAATAGTTAAAATCTTAGGTTTTGCACACATAGAACTGGTGCTTAACTCTATGGCTGTGCCTTGTGCTGCTACGTTGCTTCAGGAGACAAAGTGCTGCTGGAAATAAAGCACAAATATTTCCACTGACAGTACTCAGAACAATTCTAGTTAAATGTCAAGTAATTGCCATCTCGTGCATGTATAGTTCTGCAGTGGGTTGAGTTTGCTTGGAGAAAGCTTGGATTAGTAAACTGAGTAGAGTACAATCAAGTCTTTTAGAACTGGATGTCTACTTGTCTTTCTCACTTGGCTGTTTCTTTGCCAGCATTATCTGTGGTTTCTCATATCAAAACCTTTGATAAAATCATCAAAACCAAATGCCAGTTTGCAGTCAGTAACAATGTCAACACATGATGGGTACAGAGATGTTATGGCACCAAAGAGTGTTTTGCTTTAGAATTCCTGGGCAGCAGTTGATATCCACAGCTGCAGCACAGAAACTGGGTACAGTTGGTGATTTTGGTTATGGGTGTTGTCTTTGTGGTTGTCTGTGAATGGTGGGTTGTGGTTTTTCTGGATGTTTGTTTGTTTTGGGAGAAAACAGTGGTGATCATAGCTGTGTCCCTGGGGATGATGCTGAACGTTGTGAACTGCTGAGGATTGCTGGTCACGGCAGGTATAGCATTAGAGGAGTTCCCAGCTTGGCACTGCCTTCCCAGACAACTGGTAGAGCAAAGACCTTTGTCTCTGACATTGCTAATTGAAATATATGTAGGACAGGCAAACCCTCCTTAAGCCACATATTCTTGTAAATAACAAACACCATGAAGTAATGAATAGTATTGAATGCACATGCACCATTAAGCATATCACAGTTGTTCTGTCCTTGGACTTCTTTATTGAGCGTTGCTGGGCTAATAAACAGATTATATATAGTTTTGACCTTACAATGAATGCTTTAAGTCAGCCCAAATCTGCTCATGCTGCAGCCAGTCCAATGACTGACTGAAAGCTCGGAGCAGTTCTGAGGAAATTATGACTTTCAACAAGTGTGACAGAATGACATGTGGATAGTTTTGTTCTTCCTTAAGTACAATAATAGGTGAATTTGCCTTACAGCTTCACATCTTCCTAGACATGTCTGAAGGATGTTGTGAAGAACATTCTTCTTGAGTTTGAGCTCAGAAAGGAATATTTACTGTAGAAAATGGCAAATCCAGAAACAGTCTTTGCTTTCAGGTTGGTCAGTGACTTAGAAATTTGTTTCTAGGTATCCACCAGTGAACAGAAGGTTAGAAATTTTGTAGGCAGGATGTTCTTGCCATGTGTGACATGATCCACTTTAAACCACAGCTTCAGTCGTCCTTTTACATTGGTTTTTCTCTTGCTTTGGGGTTGGGTTTTTTTTTGGTGCTTTTGTTTTGTATTGTTTTTGTTTGGAGTTTTTTACAATATTTAATCAAAGTCCTGAATTTTGCTGAACATCAGTTTCCTGAAGTAGATATTTTTCTGATGTTTTTTTTTTAAAATGGAATATAGGCAAGTTGCAGGTGAGTTGCAAATTTGTACACCCCTATTTTCTTTCCTCTTCTGTTAAGAAGGAAAGAAGTTATACTTGCATAAAGAAAGTCTTGAAATAAGTTCAATACTTTGCCATCAATTAAAAAGTTGGGGGAAGTGAAAAACTAAGTTCATCATGTGCTAGACTGAAAATACAGCTGTCCTAAAGAGCTTGGGAGAGAGAGGAGGAACAGTTGGTCTTACTGGACTGTGGTGCTATGGGAGTAGCTGTCAAAATATATTGATTGTTTCTGTACAGCCACTTTAAAGGATTTTTACTTCACAAAATCGATAACAGCTGTTCATCAATCTTAATGAATCAGTGTCAACTAAAAGTTGGTGATTTTTGCCTTAAAATTAAACCCAAATTAGCCTTTTGTATTTCTGCATTATAGAAAGATATTAAAATATGCCCAAGCCCTTTCTTGAAGAAAAATCAACTTATTCAGTTTTTATGTTATGGCTTTTACCTAATTTAGTTTTGTGAATCTGGAGATTTTGCTGCACTTACTGTTTGCTGAGTTGTTCAATGTAGAATTTTATCACTTGTTCTCCTCTTGTGGTTTTTTGTGCATCAATGTTTATCTGCACTTTAAACTATTGAGTTAATATGTGGGAAATTGATGCATTCTATACTGGTTCACACTAATTAAATTGAATTAATTGAGCTGCTCTTGTGTTTGTACTAAGTACAATTCTGTATTAGAACTTAACAGCTTTACCACTCAGTTATCATGATTTTACAACTGTAATTGGGCTTTTACATAGACAGTTCAAGCATTTATTTTAATAATTTTTACTTTTAATAGGTTAACAATTTAGAAACGCTTTTTATTGAATATAATTTCTCCTGCTGCATGGCACTTGTTAATGATAAACAGAAGTAAACATGTATATGCTTTTTACATGTGAAATCACTGCCTTTTGCTTGAGAAACAAATGTCATCCATGCATTTATAGTACTAATGTAGGTCAGTGTGGTCTCAGGGTACTTTTACTGGATGACTCTTTCACATATAACTTTTCTAATAGGAACCAGCTTAGTGTAGATGTGTCGGTTTAACTCAACATTACCTCTGGTTATCAGGTTTTTTTCAGTCTGTTTTCTGATCTTTGGTCATGTGTTCCAGCCCATGATTCTTTGTGGCCTCTGCTGAACACACTGAAGTGTTTCATTGTCTGTCTCAAACTGGCCACAGCATTCCAGATGTGGTCTCACAAGTGCTGAGTAGGGAGTGTAATCACACCTCTCTGCTTGGTAGCCACACTTCTGCTAATACAGCCTGAGTTGAATTTGGCCTTCTTCACTGTAGGGGCACTGACTCAGGTTTAAGTTATCTACTAGGACTGTGGAGTCACTTGAAAGTTGTTCTTTAGCCAGTTGCTGCCTAGACTGTGCTGCTGTGCAGGGTTATGCCATGTCAAATGTAGGAGACTTGCTTTTCTGGACCTCATGATGCTCCTATCAACTCATTTTTCAAGCCTGTCAGCTTTCCTCTGAATTACAGTCCTGCCCTGCAGGATGTTGGCCACTGCTTGGCATTTCATAGAATCATAGAATCAATCTGGTTGGAAGAGACCTCAAAAATCTTCGAGTCCCACTCTACTGTGGTCATTAGACCATGGCACTAAGTGCCACATCCAGTCACATCTTGAAAACCTCCAGGGATGATGAATCCACCACCTCCCTGGGCAGCCCATTTGAAGTGCACAACTCCTGTTGTCCAGGTTGTTAAAGCTGCTGAAGAGTTTTAACTCATGTACTGATCCCTGGGGGATGCCTCTAGTACTTGATTGGCAGCTGGACTTGAACACAACCCTTTGATTTTACCAGTTTGGACAATTTTCAACCTGTATTATAGTCCAATTAACTAGTTCAAATCTCACAAATTTGGCTACAGGGATGCTATGGGTAATTCTCTTAGAAGTCTTTCTGGCATTTATTATCAAAATCATGTGGTGATATGCTTCACTGTTTAACAAAAATGATGATATTTTGAGGATAAATTAGTAAAGTTTTAGAACAGTCATTTTTATCCAGGAAAGTGGCAAAAGTTCCCATGTAGAAAACTTGGCTTTCTTAACAAAGAAAAAAGGGGTTTTGTATAATTATATCTTTATAAAAGGGGAAAGAAGTCTTTGAAGTCTCTGTGGGAATCAATCTCCATAAAAATTTTAGAAGTATTTCACCTTGCTGTTTTAATTATGTGGGATCACACACAAAAAAATGCAGAATGCTTGGTAGCTCAAAAAGTTCTAATGTATATCTTCCTGTATTATTTGATTTCTTAAAGCCATTCATCACATTTGGGAAGGAAGGGAAAAATTAAGTTTTTTTCAGGATATAGCTGTAGTTTGTAGCTATTTCTTAACTGTTTAATTGAACATGAAAAGTAAATGGGGCAGTTTTTGCAGCTTTAAACAGGGCAATGATGTGACTGGGTTTATGCCGAAGTATTTTACCAATTTTGGGTAACAAATGGAACTGCAGAAGACTTGATGACCAGTGGTTTTACCTTTCTCCTTTGAACTCAGGTAGCTGCAGTAGAGTTTTTAGCCAAGAAAACCCAGAAAGTATTTTTTCCTGAAACATGCAGGTACAACAAACGTTGTCTAATGTGTATGATAAGCATCTAATGGCAAGCTGTGTGAGATTTCTCCTGGCAAAATATCAGTTCGTCACTCACGAAGTTATTGGGAATCAACAGGGATACAGGAAGATAAGTCTAATCAGTGGCCATGGTGAAATGTTGTCTAGGAAATAAGGTTTCCTGTGTATTGTTTAATTCTTTTCAAGCATACCGACCTAGAGGCTAGGAACAATGTGTGTTTTTCTCGTACAGTTTGTTTTTGTTCTTGTGAATGGCCTTAGACATAGAGCAGTTTTTCTCTAATCAATGTTTTTTGCTTTCACTTATTACATTAAATATGATGGAATCATTATTTGGAAAGTTTATCCGGGGATTTTAATTATTTACTATAATTGATTTCAGAAACTGATTTAATATTGTCATGGGGTAAAAAGATGTCAAGTACAGTTTTAAAGATAAATGACTACGTGCAGAGTTTGAGTTCATGCTCTCAAATATTTAGGGGTATTTTAATTATTTTGCTGTTATCATTTTAAGTTTTCCCTTTCCTTCCCTCCACTCTCATCAATTCTATTACTGGCACATAGTATGAAAACTCACAAGATCAGAGTCTACATTTTTGATTAGCTGTTTTTTCTTTCCTCCTCCTTCATAGCCCCTAAGTATTGTCTAGTGAAAATAAATCTCATTGCCCCGAACAGCAGACAAATACAAACACTTTTAAAAAGAAGAGGGCATTTAAGCATCACATCTTTTTATATGCCTTCCAATGTGAATCACATCTGTTTTAATATATGAAGCACATCCCAAGCTTTCATTAGTGCTTCAGGTCTCAAGGTATAATCCTTTTCTGATTAGTAAGATTAAATGCCCATTGTCAAATGCTGATGAAGTGGAAAGAATACATTTCAAACCACATAAAAGTCATCAGGATGTAGTGAATTCCTCATCAGATACTAAATCTGTGTCCATAGGGGATGAATTAATGGTTTCTTAAGAGCTCACACCCCTTCAGGTGCATTCTAACCTTCTCTCTGAGCCATAGACAGTGCTGGAAAATGTTTGACAGAGCAGTTGACTCCAGAACTAAGTCCCCATGTAAAACTCAGCAGTCTATTCCAGCCCTGCTCAGACTTTCAGCTTCTACAGACTCACCAGGGCAAGGCTTTTAACTGATGTGTTGAATCATTGTCCTATAGGGGCTAAATTAAATGTCAGAATTCATTTCAACATGTGTGTTGATTTACATCCTGCATATTTATATATACTAATTTCTCATTAGTGAATAGTTTTCACTTTCTCATCAGAATTTCTCTGATTAAAGACCTTTTGTTCTGGCAGGTTGCAGTAGTGGTGACTGGACCCTTGTTCACATCCAAATCTGGAATTTAAAGCGTGTATCTCAAGTTAGACACAGTGTAGGACTGGTGGCTTTATTTGGAAAATAATTTTGAATATTTTGTGATTAAATTTGCAAAGATCACAGGCAATTGTCCTCTAGCTACTGAAGATGAAGCCAAAGCTCACCTCACAAGGCTACAAAATGTTACCCAGGAGAGGATTTGGCGTAATTTCTGTAAGAATGGCATTTGGGGAGTTCTGTTTCACTCAGCATAGATCCTTCTGTATTGTGGATGGTGGAGAGTCTAAGCATCTGTCTACAGCATGCCTAAGTGGAAAGTTGATATTTCTTAATTCCTAGGTATTCTGGTTTAGTCTTTTTTTAATTATTTTTTAAAATTTAATTGTAGTAACATGATTATTTGTTATGGATCTTCTCCTGATGATGCGTCAAATCTCTCCGAACTTTACATCTGGCTATCTGTAAACATTTTACTACATCAACAACCCTCAGCTGCTGATAAACTACCTGTGAACAAAGGAAAAATTGGAGCGATGTGAAACAGTTTTTTCATCATATTACCTCTTTCTAACTCTACAACTGCTAGCAGCTATTTCAATTTGTGACTGTGAGACAAGCTGCTAACACAGCCTTTGTCATTTCAGTTTTTCACACTTTTTCCCCTCTTTGTAACAGTCTTTTCCATTTCAATTTTTCTCAAATTTGGGTGTGTGTGCTTGCCTTCATACAGTACATGTGCTGTAACTCACTGAAGGCTCATCTCGGCAGGCATCTGCCATGGGTCACTCTTTTGTAAGGACATAGTAGTATAAAATAGATAAAGTAGAAATGAAACAGGTCCCCCTGCAGCCCTGGGGGTGGGAAAAAACAGCCAACAAAACCAGTCTGCATTCAGTGCTGTTGTTTGTGCTAATGGAGTACCAGGTTACTGCAGTTCATTGACCAGATTCAAGTTGGAGGACACTGCTTTTCTGTCCTGTTTCACTGGGAGTCACCAAGTTAAAGAATGTAGCAGTGAGCATCACTTAATTTGGAGGAGGTATACAAGAGGTGAAGTATGGTAAAGGTAACAAAAAGACAAGGATATGAATTTTTGTGTTTAGATAAATGTGAATCATCTTTGTTAGTCAATGGGTTTTTCCCATTACAAGTTTGATACATATTTCTGAGGTACCTTAAATAGGCCTTTGTGGGGGGGGGGAAGCCTCTAAATTTTCTGCATGGCATGTCACATTTTGTGAAATTGTACCTCCCATAAGACCAAGGGGTAATATGGAATCAGAAATACATTCAGGCACCAGAACACATTCATACAGTTTTATCAATTACGTGACTTCCCTGTTCTGTTGGAGACACAGCTGAGTCCTGTCTGCTCTCTGAGAACACTTTGGGATGCACTTAACATTTCTTGATGATCAACAGGTTGTACGATTTGGCTTTATTTTTGTTTGAGGTTGTGAGGTTGAAGAAGAGGAAGGAGGAGGTAGAAGTAAATTTACAGTTGAGCAAAGTTATGACTAGAACTCCTCCAACTCTATTTCATCCAATGTTGACTTTGAATGTGTCCTGTATTTGATCTATATCATGTTGGATGTGCACTCCAAGTATGAGATCCATTTGTAGTTTTCTGTAGAACTTCTTGACAAAACTCAGGTTGTCTTCTCTTTTGTGAAAAGAAGATAAGCACAAAACTAGAGCCAAGCCTTGGGCATTAATTCATTGGAAATACAAATTGCAAGTGAATAGACTTAATGCTTTTCTTACTCTTAGTGACCACTCAGCAAATAAAACGTGGGTAGTTTGCTCTTTTGTGTGGCTTTTCAATTGCCTGTTGTGGAAGAAAATGAATATGGAAGCAAAGTTAAACATGCCTTAGTGTGTTCTGCCTTTGAATCCACTGAAATATTAGTGCATTGAAGAAGATTACAACATGAACTCAATTACCACATTTTACTTCCACTGCAATTTTTCTCAATTTAGAGGCTGCTTATTCTATTAAAAGAGAAGACTTGAACTAATGGTGATTGGTGATCTGCCCTACTGATTTTTTTTAACTGATTTAAATCAAATTTAGTTGTGCCATTGAGGATATTATTTAATATCTATCAGTTCATTTATCCAATTTAGACACAGAAAAGTATTTGGAACGCATGTTTTCAATAACACAGAGACAGCTGAGGGCTAAATGGGCAAAATGGAAAGAAGGGCTGAATATATATTCAATTCAAATGTGCCTTGGAGGTGTCCTGGGTGCTGAGACCTAACTCTCTGTCTTAGCAGACTGTTAGGAAGGTCCCTGATAAAACTTTGGTGTGTTTGAACTAATGAACTATGAAAACAAGTCCCAGCTGTGGTTTGCCAGTCAGATGTTCTAGAGAGTGCCTGTAAATGAGGCTATGTGGTCTCTGCTAGGGTCCCACTATATTTTTGCACCATCAGTTCTGTGCTAAACCACTAGAAATTATTTAATCTGTTTTTCCATCCCTGGTGCATTTAGGGGTTTAAGCATTAGGGCTGCTTTAATTACCATTATGGAAGGTCTTTGAACTTTGAAAACTGAAAAGGTGTATTTCACCAGAGACTACACCATGGTAATTGGCATGTTGTTGCAATGTCTGCACAATGTTGTTCCTATTTCAGTCTCTTACAGAAAAGATTCTTTCCTAATTTCCCCAGAAGTATAACATTAATTCAGTGCAGGCTCTATGAGGTAATATTAAAGTCTGTTCTGCTCAGATTTTTAGATCCAGAGCAGGATTGTTTCCTTTTATTTACATTAATCAGAACAATTGTCACAGGCTTGTTTTCTAATGTTGTGGTGGGAAATAAACAATCACAAGTGTCAGTGCTAAAAAGCTTTATAAAATATGTATGACTTTCTTCATTAAGTCATTCCTTGGTGTTTTCACCCAACCCACTAATATATATATATATATTCAACCCCACCAAAACAAAGGGCACAACAGTCCTGAAGAATCTAACTCAGAGTTCCTTTGTGTTTGTCAGTGATGTTCATGAGACATGACATGGTGATTATTTCATCTGAGCAATTAAGTGCACTTGCAAACTGATAATTAATCTTCTGCACTGACAATTACTCATTCTGAGGATAGTTAACCATTAGCACATGTTGCCTACAGAGCTTGTGGGCTTCATATTTTTGGGGTATTTTGGCAAAGAGCAGAACAAACTCCTGAGCAAACCAATCGTTTAATGCCAATGAAATATTCCAAACCAAAAAGGGAAAACACAACAATTAGAAAAAATTTCCTCCAAACCAGCTTCTAAATATCATCTCAAATATTAAATAGTAGCTTATCTTCCTTGATGTTTGGTTGAACATTCAGTCTTTTGGAATCCTTCATAGTTTCCTAAGGAGTAACTCTCATATCTATAGCAAAATATGATGTCTCAGATCTTAAAACACCTTTCTGAACTTTGCTGAACACTCCTAGAAGATGCCAGGAGTGCTGGTTCAGATTTCATGTGCTCATGGAGGGACAGGTTCATAGGTTTGAGCTTTTAGCAAAACAGGGATTTTGTCTTCATCTTGCTGAATTCTGAATTCCTTCCATTGTGTTTTCTTACTGATGGTCACATTACTGCTAATTATTCTCCTAAATTCTGGTTTCTCAGGTCCTTTCTAACATCTTGAAATACTTGGGCCAAGAATCTTTCTAAAAAAATGTAATTATTTTTCTTTGTGTCCAGTTCACACTTGTGAACGCATGTTCTTGTAGATCTTCAGCAATTAGCTGCCCAGGAAAACTCTAACTAGTAGCTGAGCAGACAATTAAGAACACCTGTACTAGGACTTTTTTGCGTTAGGATGAAAAGCTACACAGGCACAATAAAAATCTGTGCACAGACTTCCTATATTCATTGGCTCCTAGTGATCAATGCTGTTTAACCACTGAAGTCCCAAGATATGAGTTGTTGTTATGAATTATCATGCTAGATATAGGGTAGTACTGTTGGCAATTTCTTTGATTCTTACTGCAGATAGTGTTTATCTTTTAAATAAATCCCTAAACATTCTTGGCACTACTATGCCACCAACTTTGCTTTCCAAATACATTGAATAATACACAGGCTTAATCAATTATCTTCTCAAAGTTTGTCATTGATGCATTTTAATCTCATAATGTGCTTAATGCATTAAGGAGCAAGATAAATATGTTGACAAGAACTATAAATGACTTTGGTATTGACCATCAGTCATTTAAATTAGCAAACCTCTGAATACACTGGAATCAATTTGTTCAATTAGAAATTAATAGGAGTACCTAGTCAGGGATAATGTGAATTTTGAAAAACTGGAATTGACAGTATTACCAGATGCTAAAGACAAAAATAATTGTAGCAGCTGGAGTAGAAATGGGATATTGTTAAATAGGTTTCTGTTTTTTCATCTTTTGTTTTACACATGTTTTCTTTGAAGTGAGATGGCAATGAAATTGGTCAGTTACTGGATTTGGCTTGATCATTTATTTCTGCTGAATAATTACACAGTTAATTTTTATGACTAAAAGCTAGTAATCCAGGACATAATTAATGAAACTTTTAGTGCACTAATTGTAAGCTGATCACTCACTGTTGTAATTAATAACTGAATTTGCTTCCTAGAGGCTGCTGCAATGACAACACTGAAGACACTGAGTCTTTGCAGCCAGAATTGACAAACAGCAGAAGTGGTGTCAAAGGCTTTCTGCTGCCTCATGCCTCTGCTGGAGCAGAACCTCTCCCCAAAGGATTATTTCCCATCCAGTGTTTTTAGTTTTGTCTTTTTTGAAGCAAAGCCCAACAGTAATTGTAGCCATTTCTTATGAGAAGAAATATTTGGATAAAGTCATCCATGGTTATAAGCCAATGATGATCTGTTTAATGGAAAACCAAACCAAAATAAACAACTAGCATCCAACCAACCAGCTACTCCCTCCTCACTCCTCCCCTCCCTGAAAACCAAACCAAACCCAGACAAAAAAATTAAAGCAAACCAAACACACGCACACAAAATCAAATATACTTTGACTTTGAACTTGTGACTTAAGGTGAGAAAATTCTCCATTACTAGTTTGAGTTATTAATTTACATCTCATAGGATATTTTATATGGGAGTGCAAAACAAGAGAGACTTTTTTTTTTCCTCTCGGATCACTCTTCCTGTTGATTATCTCCCTTTCTTCTAGTACCATTTGTTTCAAAATTCATAAGACACAAATTAAAGGGTGGCACAGTATGTTGCTTGTAGGTGTGGCTTGTGATAAGACTTTTAGTCACAGAATTTGCTGCATTTGAGGCTGTTTTGTAGTGCACTTCAGTCCTGAGTCTGTCTTGGAGTGGTCAGTGCATACCCCTACTGTACAGAGCTGCCCTCACCTCTGCTAAATTGATTTTGATAATTTTTCTTCTCTGTATTTTTCAACTGAGAATCAAAGGAGTCCCAATTGTATTCCCAGAATTGCTTGCCATCATGGAAATTATGGAGACAGGAGAGAATTGTCTCATGCCACCCAAAGACTCCTGAAGTTGTTAGTTCTGGGCAGTTTTCTGTCTGCTTTGTGTTCTCTGGGCAGTTGAATCTGACTTCTGATTATCAGTGCCTGAATGGGAAGATATTAAGATAAATGCATTAGAAATCATGACTGGAAAAGAAGTTCTTAGGTGTTGGATTGAAGTGTGTTTTATGTGAATATCTCTGTTAAAAATAGTCATTTACATCTGGTTAGTTTTTTTGGCAGAGAGTGTTAGAACCTGGTGTTCATTGCTGTCATTTTTTTTTTGCATCCTGTCAAGTGAGCCAGTAATGCCACTGTCATTAGAGCAGTTTCTGTGACATTTCTGTCAACGCTTTCTTTCACCAAGGTCCTCTCTTCTACGCTAGCAAAGAAGGACCTTTTAAACTTTTAACTCTCCTTATGACTCTTTTTTACATACTTTCTAATTTGTTGCTAATAATAATGTCTTGAAGTGCTTCACCTCATTCTGGAAAGGTGTGACAGCAGTTAAATTTTCTGGGATTATCTTTTTTAACTAACTAGGATTTCTTAATTTAAACTGTTCAAGGCTTTCCTTAGTGAGAGTGTGACAAATTCTCAGAAAGATTGTAAGAAAATGCCATGTTAATTTAGTCATTTCAATTAGACTAAGCTCAGGCAGTTCAATACTTTTATATTATTTAGGGTTTGCTTGAGAAAGATTAAGGGGTATTCCTCCTTTTCCAGTCTGTCTCTTCAAAATCCATGTGATTGGTAACTGAGTGAACATTGGGCAGTTGCTATATTGGCCAAGCCAGTGAGAAAGAGTTAGACAGTGCCCTTATTTCCTTTTCTTGAATTATTAAAAAGAGCATAAAATCAAATTGCAGAGTTACCCTTTCATATCTTTCTCATCCTTGCTGCAGGTCACTTACTGAGCTTCCTTCTTTTCATGTGTGAGTGAATTTATCTTGATGGGAGGTCTTACCAAGTGGCTTTTTCCCTCTTGAAACTCTCACTTCATGCCCTGTATAGTTCTTCTAATGGAAGTAAATTCCTAAGAATTGTAGGCTGGCTCAGCAGAAGGCAAACCTGCAGGAAAGACCAGACTTATAATGAGGAGGGAGTTCATATTTTGACACAGACATATATATAGCAATCACCCAAATGATGACTAGAAGGAATAGTTGCCATTTAAATGCAAATCATATAGGTCTGATGACTTTATTTTCCTAAAATACTCTGTTTCTGCATATTTTGATGTCTAAATGTTGTGATTTTTCTGCCTTTATCTAGACTGATATATTTGATGATACCGGTCATGAAATTTTCTGAGGAAATGTACCTTCTCTTTGTTGAAAAATAGGGCACTCAGAATATTGTTATGAAAAATCCTGATATGAGAATCATTATGTCCCCAGGCTATGCCAGCCATTGCTGCAGTTGAATTCATCAGCACTTACATGCTACAGCCAGATCTAAATAAACGTTGTCCAGCATTCCACAGTGTGACAGCAAAAGCAAAAATTTTCTGTTGAGGGTGTGACAGGATAGAACAGAATTGTGTTACTGGTTTAATAGCATGACTAGCTAAAGTCATGGTGGGTTACCATACTGTTCTCTGAAACTCTTGTCTCTTTTTCTAGAAGTCTGTTTGGTTTGATGGACATCTCTGTATTTCTACCACACCTTCAGACTTCCCCTTTGGGCCCTTGCTCCCAGGATGAGTAGGACTAGCATGGCAGGTCTTTGGATGTGGCCACATGCATATCTAAGTGAGCTTGGGGATACCTAGGTGCAGCTGGTGTGTTTTTCTGCCAGGCCTGGTGCCACCACATGCATTGCCTGTGCTTAGAGGAAATACGACTTGGATGAATTTTACTGAGTGTTGGAAAGTTCATGGAGGGATGGGCAGCAGAACAGTTTGTACGCTGCAAGGTCATAGACTTCTTGGAGAGTGCATCAACAGGTGTGGGAAAAGTGTGCAGAAACAGAATGCAAGAATTTAGAGATGAATATCTTAAGTTTAAATTTTAGGAACCTTTCCAGAATTTAGAGTCTCAACAAAGCAATTGTGCCAGTAACTTTGCACAGCAGAATAAGTGGGGAAGTTCCATGCTTAGTTTGCTTTGAGGATTCAGGTGCACCGGAAATAGACAGAGGTTTGTTCTACAAGTGTTATTTGGATTGTCACTCAAAAATCATCTTCATGCTTATTTAAATTTCTTGCGTTACCAAATCAACTTCCATCATGTAAACACCTTAGAGTCTGGTCAGACTTGAGTAAATCGAGGAAAGTTTTTCATAGAATGCATTACAATTTGATTTTTAATATCATCCAAACATGGTAATGACAACTTTAAAAATAGTAAGTTTTATCATTCCCAGAAGAGTTCAATACTGCTGAAGTTACAGATGGTGGTGCTGGTGTGGGGGAGTGAGAGAGAAGACAGGGGAAGAAAGGAAAGTGCTTAATTACAACAATCAAATGTGTAATATATAATGGCAAGCCCTGACTGCAGGTAGAACCGCTACTGTTACTTTATTAAAAATAATTTGTTTTAAGGGAGACATCAAACTGTAAAGCTACAGAGAGTAAGAAGTGATGTTACTACTCCCAGAGGGGCAGTACACAATCTTGAGATACTTACTTATTATAATTATACCACATCATCTTGAAGCAACAGCTTTAAAACAAACTACTGCTGAGTTTTACAGGCAGCAGCAGTGCAGAGTAAAGGACATTTTCTTAAGATTTGTACATTCTGTCTACTTTTGCAGTGCCAGAATTGGAGTATTTTTTAACTTGACTTCATTGCAAAGAGTGTTGAGAAATAATCATGAGATTTACCTGTTCAGACAGTGTATTTGCTCGTATTTCACCTAATGGTAATGAAAAATGAGTGCTATTTTCCTTGCTTGTCAAAAACAAGTTATTTAACCCTGATGAATGGTGAGTATGATAACATAGGTAATATTTTTACAGTTGGTGATACAGAGTTGTGGAGACTCTAATTTACTGTGAAACTCCAGGACACAAATATGGTAAGGGGCACTTTTTATTTAACAGAAAAATTGGTTATTTTACTTTGAAAGAACTACTTGTGCAGAGTTTGACATCTACAACTGAAGTTATTAAAGTTAGCATGAGTTTTGAAACTCAGTTTGAGGTGCGGATAGACCCTGATTGTACACAGTATGATGAGTCCTCTCTCATTATAGAGCTGAACTCTTACTTATGAAGGAATATAGCTGTAAATGAGCAGTGCCTGCCATGCTGGGCATAGTCTGTTTGAGCTTGATAGATGGTTAACTTTAAAACATTCACAACTGCTGGCATGAACTAGCACTAAAAATGTGTTTATGTATTGGTTTCCCAAATGGTCCTGCTATGTAATGTGCAGGTGCAAACTGTGTAAGTGAGCTAGGGTAGATATAATCCATGACTTCTGTGGTCTTTAATCAATAAATTTAACTTCAATCTTCTTGTCTTTTTTTTTTTCTTCCCTGATCAGCAAAAAAATATATTCATTGAACATATCCTGAAATAGACCACCATGTCTTTGCACAGTTTGCAAATAACTGTGATCAAGTGTGTCACTGCTGGCATTCCTACTAAGGATGGAGGGGGATGCAAGTTTTACATTTGGATATTAAGTATGTCAGTAGCCCTGGCTGCAAAACTTACTTTACCTCTGTTTCTAGCTGGGGGTTTTTGGCTATTGGCCAGATGTAAACTGTCTATAAATGCAAACTTCTAACTTGCTCATCTAGAATGGTGACTTGCTCAAGCTATTTTACACGTGTGTGATAGTATAATGATACACATGGGGGTCTGTGGTTTCAATTACATGAATTTTTTAAAGAAAATTTTAAATGAATTTTTGAAAGAAATTCTGTCTTAGAAGGGACAGAAGGAATTCAGTATCACCAAAAAGAAAATTGTTAATAGCTTGGTATTTTCCATACCAGTTCAAAATACTGTCAAAATTAAAATGCACTTTAGGAATAGATGTTGAGAGAAGAACTGGTAAGACTGAGATTTTTTTCTTTGTTCAAAGTACAGCTCTAAAATATGCTGTTGCCAAAAGATGAAGAAACGCATAGGTGACTACAGTTTGAAAATGGCAGCAATCAGAGCTATGTGGGATGTTGCTTGGTGTTCATGAAGTTGCTAAATGAAATAAATGGCTCAATTTGCATGTGTGAGAAAGCAGTCAGTGGATGGAAATGGCTCTTGATTTCAATAGTCCCAAGCGCATGAACCCAGCAATTGGCCTCTTACAAGCAGTGGATGATATTGGCATGCAATGCAGACATCATCACAAGTGGGGCAAAGTTTGTGATGGCGTGCAGGCTTTTAAGAGATTTTGGAACAGCTAAGAAAAGCTTCTCGTTGAAGTACCTAGTTCAAATTGCAGTTAATATAAAACTTGTACCAGTTACATACAACTCACAAGAGAAGGTGATTGATACACCTTTTATAAAGAGCTGGAGTGAGCCCAAAGACATAACTTTCAGGGAGTGTTTTGTTTAAACAAGCATTTCAGACATTTAAAAATCCTTTTTCATTTTGCTGCCATGGCTTTACCTGTTTGCTGCATGTTTTTCCATATTGTGTCTGTGAATGTGCACATTTTTCCCCACTTGCTTATTCTGCTTGTGGGTTTTAGCTTTTGCCTTAACTTGTCTTTTCCCCCATCTTTTTTCCCCTTTATTGAAGGAATGAAAACAATGGCATGAATCTTGGGGAAGGGGTAGACACTTGTGAAAAGGCACTCATAATCCACCTTGTCCACCTTGAGATTGTTTAAGTTTTTCCTTGTCCTTCCTGTTCATTACTTACACCTATTCTCTTCTCCATGTCTAATGGCAAAAGCTCTCAGTAATACCCTAACCTCTACTGAGGTTTGTTCACTGGAGACAGCTGCTTCTCCTGGAGTGTGCAGATAAATTCCATATCCCAAGTCCTCCATCTCTTCCTGGCAGATTATTTGAAGCTTTATCTGTAAAGGGGTTTTTTTGGTCTATACAGACTTCCTCTAGGTGGGTAAGTCATATTATTTTTTTGTCTTTCTCCATTTTACACATGTGAGTGTAAGTAGAAGCCCATGATCTCATTAGGTACTGTCTCATGGTAGAAATAGCAGGAACTGTATTGTTGAATGTGACTTGGAGAAGCAGACAAAGAAGAATCTTTCTGGCCTGGTGAAGAAAAGGTGACTGCTGCAATTGCTCTGAAAGATTAAAACCAATTACTTTAGCCTAGAAACAGACTGTGCTTCTGGGCTGTTAACAGGACTATTGCACAGGATGTAGTCCAAATGATGCAGCAGGTCCAAAGAAATCATAACTACCTGGTTTCTGTGACTGAATTGTTGAGAAAGGAAAGCTAGATATTGTTATTTTGTACTTTATGGGGGGTGGGGTTGGAATAACATGGATTCTATTTTCGGCAATCAAAACACTTTGAAGGAGGAAACGAACACTTGTGAAAGCAAGAGGGAAATGGTTAGAATAATGGGAAATCACTTCTTGGGTGTTCTGTAAGAGCTGTGTCACCAGTGCCATGGTGGATTGGCACTGTGATGCTCTGATGCTGTCTCTCCTCACACAGAAGAGTTTCAACTGGAAAGGGAGTCAGTTCAGAGAAAATGATTTCTAATTACACAGAGATATAAAATTTTAGAGTGGGGCATGGGGATTTGACCATGTGACACCCATTAATGTTAATGGAACTCATGCAGCTAAATCACTCTTCACTTTTATGAAAAAGGTATCCTAGAGAGTCTGCATGAAGGCATAGTTGTCTGTCACACAGCTGGACTATAAATCATTGCTACTATGTGTACAAGTAACATAGCAGGAGAGAGGAACAATTTAGTTTAGTAACAATTTTTGGTGGAAAGACATTTTATGCATTTTGAGGCTGTGCTTTTTCAATGATTTTTTTTTTTGGCAATTAGCAACCTGAGCATATTAATAATTTAGAGTGGTCATGCTGTAGTTCCTTGTAGTCAGCAGGTAGAAGTTGTGATTCTAAGGGAAGCTGCATGGTTTAACAGCTTTCTGCTTGATAGAAGGCTTTTCCACTCCTTACCTGATTCCCATGCTCATATTACCTGCCTTGAATGGCTTTTCTTCTCCTAGTGTTATGGAAAATATGAGAATTTAAAGCCCAGCAGGGCAGTTACAGGGTAGAGTGGGCTAGATCTCAGTCTCAAAAACCCTATATCACGGCAGCCATAAATTATCTTAAATCGTGAGTGCGCAGTGCAAATATTATCTAAAAACCTCAAGGTTTTAGTCAGCTTGGTATGTTTTCAGTGGGTTAAAACACTAGGCTTTAGAAAGCTTTTCTAGGTAGCTTATGGGTACATTAAGGCGTGTCTGGAGAGGGAAGGGCTTAAGAAGAACTCAAAAGATGACCAGGAGCCTTTAAGGTACTTCTATTATGCACAGATATGCAATGAAATGCTTGAGACATAGGCCTGTATTACATGGGTTTTATTATGATTTGTGTCAAAGAATGTGTGTTCTGTTTCCTGATTATTCTTTGTCCTTGAATTGAAGGAGGGGAAGTTTAGGTTAGATATTAGAAAAAGGTTTTTTCCTGTGAGGGTGGTGAGACACTGGCACAGGTTGTCCAGTGAGGCTGTGGCTGCCCCAACCCTGGTGGTGTTCAAGGCCAGGCTGGATGAGCCTTGAGCAACCTGATCTAGTGGGAGGTGTCCCTGCCCAGGGCAGGGGTTGGGACTAGATCATCTGTAAGGTCCATTCCAACCCTTAAATTCTATGATTCTATGATAAATGCTTTTTATTACCACAGTTCATTCCTTCATTCTGATTTGGTTGCTGTTGCTATTCTTGTTTAAATAAATAGTTGGTATCTTGACTTTGCACTAAAAACATTGTGGAAGTGAATCATGTAGCTTGTGGAAGCAAAAGAGGGAAAGGGAATTAAATAAAGCTTTTGAATTTTTGACTCTGCTCAACCAGCATCCATTACTAATTCTTACTGCAGATCACAAAATGGATAAGAAAGTTCATTTCATGAATTACTTCCAGCAAACTTAAACTATTGAGTACTTTAGTATAAAAATAGAGATATTAAAATTACAAATTTCGGTATAATAAAACCTCTTTCCTTGGGAGATAACTCATTGCAAAAAGCAGATGAAAGTAGTTCTTTAACATCTCATTAGAATTCTCCCTATTCATGCTAAGTCTGAATATCTAAAGTAATTACTTTAAATGCTTCTTTCTTTTTATTCCTTTTTATTTTATTGTTACTTTATTACTGCGACTTTATTACTATTATTCATTTTTACTGTTTTTTATTATTTAAAATTGCATTTGCAAAGGAGTTTTCTGATTTTTAAGGAGCTAAGATTTTCTTTTACTCTCTGAATAGAGGAAGCTGGAGATAGAAAATTAGAGAGAATGAATAAATAGATGATTAAAACAATAAATAAATTCTACAGGTTTTGTAACTTGGATCAAAGCCAAGACTCGAGTGGTTAGATTCATCCTTGGCTGAGCAAGCTGCAAGAGGAGAGCACATGCTGAGAACAGCAGCATAGAGAGCAGAAGCTGTAATGCAGAAGAACAGCTAATTAGAATTCCTGTAGGCTTTATCAACAGGTCTGCAAAATACAATAATTAAGATTTGACTGAAAACGTGTGACTTTTATGTTTTTGAGATGAGGAAAACTAGCTTGAAATTACCCAGTTGAAAATTATCACTTAATCTTTTTTTTTTTTTTGAAAATATAGTTGTAAATATAATGCATTTGTTACAACAGTGATTTTTGGAGTTCGTGCAATCAAAGCTAGCACTAATTTAATTTTTCACTAAACTGTACAATATGGACCTTTCTGCAGGCTGATACTCAAAGGAAGTTAGATTGGTAGCAAAATACCTTATCTTGGTAGAGCAAAAATGTGTTTATTTACCTGAAAAGTGTGTTTTGAGGTAGGAAAATGGCTGTAAACAGTAAATTTGCATAAAGGCTGCTTGATAGTGATATCTGGTAAACATTCTGGGAAGATGTAGCTAATTGAGTCAGCCATTTTCAGATGAAATTGCTAGTTGTGGACAAAGTCTAATACCAACTGAAGATTTAGTTTGGAAGGAGGAAATTGATGGTTAGGTTTGTCATTCAACAGCTAAACTATCCTGTTCAACAGAAAGTTGGGGAAAAAATCGTGAGTTGACAGGTTGATATGTCAGTATCTTAATTAAAATACTCCTTACAGGTTTGATGGTGATCTGGTTTAAACCCTTGATATGTCAGTATCTTAATTAAAATACCCACAAAGCACTTTAAAAAAGCTCTGCCATGCTATCCTTTTAAATCATAGAATCCTAGAATTTAAGGGTTGGAATAGACCTTACAGATCATCTAGTCCCAACCCCCTGCCCTGGGCAGGGAATGTTTGCAGTAGAATTATGTAGCTAGTCTTGTCTGGTGCTGGTGTATGTGGATGGCTAAACCAAGTCAATAGAACCTGCAAGTGTTGTTACAGTAGTGTCACCATAGCTGTCTATTAACAGCTGTGATCTGAGGATGAAAGAAGGGTAAGATACAGAGGGAGAAGGTGATGGCTCTCAGCAAGTTGGTGGTTGGGTTTGGCTTCTCTTTTATTTCTGGGAGAGGAAAGATAAAGGCAGAAAATAAGCAGATATTTGGCATTTGTACCAGAGAATCTGTATTGGTTGTTTTTCTGGGCTCTCTGCTGCTTTCTCATCTTTACCAGCAGCTTTAGTGAGAATACAGGCTCTGTAGACTCCCAGTTTCCAACCCCCTCTAAAATATTGGATTGAACTGCAGCAGGGATTTACTAGGCTGCTGCTGTTGCTGAGTTTCCTTTTTGTGGAATATCAGATACAGCAGTGACTTCAAATAATATATCACACAGAATTAATATATGACATTACTGGGAACTCTGTAATAAACTGTTTCTTTGCCTCTGTTTTTGCACAGCTGAGGGTAAAATTGTCAGTTGACAGTGCTTTCTGAAACAGGGATGCAATGGTGGTAACACCTAGAACTGTTACGTTTTTTGAGAGCGCGTGCTATTACTCCTGATGAAACTTTTTTATAATTGCTTAAAAAAATAGAGGATTTAAAAAGATTTCCTTATCTCCAGGCTGTTACAGAAATCTGTGCATGCACTTAGGTTTGTGTGTGAGTGCAGGCATGTAGAAGAGAAGGTAACTTTGCAGGAGCATTACTTGCACCACAGCATCATTTCATCCCATATGTGTAAGAACCCAGTGGATTTTATTTTTTTATTGCTTTGGTAATTCTTGTTGTACTTCAGATGAAGCAGGCCTAATTAAAAAAAGATATTAAAAAAAGACTTCTCTAGGGGAATATTTCTTTTCCCTCAGCTGTTCTCTGCGTGTTCCAGGAGGGATCATCCTGCTGCTGAGCTGTGAGCACTGTGTGATGTGGTGTTGTTGCTGCTCCCTGTACAATGTGCAGCTGCAGGCCCAGAGCTCTGGAGCTGCAGCACCATCTTCTGGGCAGAAGCACAGAGAAATCTTCCTGTAGAAAATTTCCATAGTCAATTCCTTTTTTTTTTTTTATAGTATTATTAAAATTGTTAATTATTTTTATAGTTGGGTGTTTTAGAGTGCATATGTAGACTGTCTCTCCAATACAGCTTAAGTACAGAAAGAATATCAATGCTACCATCAGGAGAGGAGTTAATGAGCACATCATCTCTAGACCTTTTGAAATACTCAAGTTTTTCTCCCTAGGGGAAAATTTAATTGTACCTTAGACCGGGTTTGTATTTAGTTACAAACTACAACAGGATTCATTTTATGTTGCACTTCTCCATTTTATTTTGCCTAATAATACAAAATGCATCCAGAATTTTAGGAATAAAAGCAATTAAATCCCAACATGACTTTGCATTAAGTCGAGTTTGAGGTGTATCTAGCAGTATGTCTTTAAATAACTTATCTTCTTCCACATGCACTGGGAGCACCAGGTGTTCAGAACAGCTTCTTTATGGAATTCTGTGAAACTAGGCCTAAAAATATAAAGAAAAATAATCTCCAGTGTTATGGACTTCTCACTGAAATAAAAAAAAGGCAAGCCAAATCAGTGTCAGTGGATTTTTTATTTTGTTACTCCACTCATAAAGTAAGGTATGAAGGTGGGGAAACTTCTACCTCATAACCTTTTATTTTCCTCTCCTTGATAAATTGCTAAGCCTCCTAAGTTTACTTCCTCATTGGTCTTTGTTCTCCTAATTTTAGGCAGGTGTAGTTTTCAAAGAAAGTTGAACCTCATAGCTGCATGTTCTCTTCCAGATAGATATGACTGGTTGTTTTACTTGCAAGTAAAGGGCAACATATAATTTAACTTCAACTTCCTTTGGACAAGTATACATTGAGGAAGATGAGGTAGACTTCTTGGAGTTGATGATCTTATATTGTTTCCTGCTGCTTTCCTCCTTTTTACAAAAAACTCAAGAAGAACACTATAGGATGTGTGTGTCTAAGGGTGCTATTTTTCACTAGATGCTGAAACAGAAGCTGCCACCTTCTCGTTGGTTTA
Organism: Acanthisitta chloris; assembly: GCF_000695815.1. NCBI lineage: Eukaryota > Metazoa > Chordata > Aves > Passeriformes > Acanthisittidae > Acanthisitta > Acanthisitta chloris. The sequence continues at coordinate 3,450 of NW_008672755.1, read as the reverse complement.
TTTTGTGCTATCTTTAGAAGAGGGTGAATGAAAATCATTAGTATTTCACAGGGTCACAGACTCTCCAGATGGGCAGAAGCCTTGGTGTCTAGTTCAATTCTCACTTCAACCAAGTGTCACTGCTGAATTCAAACTGGATGGTGGGTTGAGACTTACTCCACTTAGGTCTTGAAAAACCCCAAGGGTAGAGATCCCACCCATCTCTGGACAACATGTTTCAATGCTTAAGTGTTCTCAGAGTGAACTGAGGAACTTTTTTTACTTATACCCAATTCAGAGATTTTACTGTTTCCATTCAAAAAAAGTGTTGTTTTTTTCAAAGTAATATATGCAGTGGTGGTAACAATTTCTACACACAGTTAATGAAGTTATTTGGCAGCTTAAAGAAGCAGAAGGGACACTTGAAAATAACTGTTTTGCTTTTTGTGAGGGTACAAATAGCATGTTGACTGATGCTTGGGAATCAGTGTCATATTAACTGATCCTTAGGAATCACTGTAGATGAGCTGAATATTGCAATTAATCCTAAAAATGAAATTGGCTTATTATTGAAATTGCTTGAATATTTCACCATGTGGTAGAAAAACCTTATTATAGTAATTGCACTTTCTGTTTACTTTTAATGGGAGACATAATATGGACATGGGCATCTTTAATTACTTTTTTATTATCATTTAATGAGGATGTTGCATACTGTGATGTCAGTGGCTATGTATTTCTCTTGTTTAGAGTGTAGTTAACTTTAATTTTACCTCTGAGCTAGCAGAAAATGAGACAGTTCATCTGGTGCTTAATGAATACCTCTAGAATTTCAAAAATCATAACCCTTGACTATAGTTGGATTACTGCTGAGAAACAGGTGTGTCCTATTGAGTTTGAGTCATGTGGGAGAGAAAGGAAAGAGCTTTTTGCAAAATAGAAAAGATAGTTTCATTTTATTGAGTTCTTGAAATACCATAGAAGCTGCTTTTACAGAATATTTTTGGACTGCCAGTAAAACTTGTAGTGTGTTTCTCTGCTCACTTCTTATGGGTTTCTCTAAACTAAAAAATTTGTCCTTCCTTGTTTTAAGATTCTGGTTTTGCTCTGCTGAGACTGAGTTTACCTTAATTGTAACACTCAAAGAAGACTGGATTTAAAGGAACTAATGGCAGGGTTGACTGTGTTCATCTTCAAGGAGGAAGAATATGCTGAAATGACAATGTGGTACAGCTGAAGTTGTGGTGCAGCTATAGATGGAGCTATCTTTGTTAGACACTTGTGAAGGATAGGTAAAAATGTATACTGTAATCAACCATGTCTGAAAGTTGCTCGCTAAATCATCATGGTTATTAAAGCTTTGGAGCTAAAGAAGCTTCCAGATACATGATTTTCTAGTAGTCTTGATGTTATCAGGAACATGTTGGTGATTTGGTAAGAAAGGCAGTAAGATGGAAGATTTTAATTTCAGTTTATCTGATGGAAAAGCCTGTTATATTGAATTGTCAGAAACTTTTAGGCAACTGACCTCTAACCCAAGAGATGTTCAAGGCAGCTCTAATCAGATTCCTGCTCTGTTTTCCCTAAAGTGACTATTTGTGGCTGGTGGTCATGTGAGAGGTTTTTTTGGTTTGTTTTGCAGTAAAATTCTGGTAGGATGCAAGGTGCAAGGCAAGAACAACATATTTGTACTTGCCTTTACTTAGGGATTATGTAGTTTGCATATGAGAAAGAAAAGGAGCAGGTTTGGAATGCTGTGGGAAGAGCTGTGACATGTCCATGCTCTTCAAATATACTCCAAGTCCTCTCTACATCACTAAACAAAGTGACAATGTGCTTTTTATGGAAGCTGAAGTTAGGCACATAGTGAGATAGAGAGGAACAGGCTTTCAGCAGTGAAGGTCACAACTACTGGATCAACTTATTCAAGGTTGTGAGGAATTCTCCATTAACAGCAGTTGTAAAATCAAGACTGAATGAGTGTCTAAGAGTGGTAATTTGGCTCAGATTATTTTAGAGGTTGATTTAAATACATTCCTACTGGGTGATCATATTTCCAGGTTTTGTGACTTAACAGACCTAAAATTTTAGTTAACACAAAATTTTACTCGAAGGAATGAGAGCTTTAATATTATCAGAAGAGTCATAGACTAAAGAAAAAAGGTGGATGCATATGGACCTAGCATGGCATAGAAAAATGGGGTTTTTCATCTTGAAAAATGTCTATTTCACAGACTTAGATAAGGCACCTTTTGAAGAAAGGCTGTTCTTGGAGTACTTTTCCTGAGTGAAACTGTTGTTGGTATTGCCTGACTGAAAAAATCAGGAGTGAGTCTAGTTATTAGATCACTTTTCTCATTTTTTTTTTTTTTAAATGAGAAGGAAGTTTATTTCATGTCTTTAGTGCTAGACCTTCATGTGCAGGAGATGTTGTAAACAGAGCTTAGAAGTCTGGCAGTGCTGCATTTGCAAACAGAATATGTTTCTCTTTGATGTCTAAGAAGTCGTTTATCATAATTATTTTTGATGTGTTTTGTCTTTCAGACAAGTTGTATCTTTTGCAGACAATAGTTTCTTTTCAATATGGATGTAAATTTTAAAGGAAGGCTACCCTGTCATTGTCATTGTCATAAGAAGTTTCTTATGGAGTGTCAGCAATCATTGGAAAGAATAGTTTATGTATAGACTAAAACCATGAAAGAAATACATTTTCTATACATGTATCAGAAACTGAGTAATTTTTGCTGCTCGATTTCCAAGTCAAAACTGGCAGTAACCTTCAGTTTCATTGTGCTATGAGCACATACAGTGTATTTTTTTTTCTGGATGCCATCAGAAAGCAAAGTTCTTGAAACAATGTGTTTGTAGAATGATAAACTTACTGTGATGTCAAAGCACCAGCTGGAAAATTGTCTGTAGCTCTTTATGCACAATGAAGTCAAGTCTGTGTGACTCAGTGTATGATGTGGACTGAGGTCCGACAAGTTCATTTGGAGGAATTATGTCCTTGTGACACTTCACTGAGATTAAATGAATTTTGTCCGGTTTGGCCCAGCTTAGTTAACATAACTAATATGTTGCCTATTCTGAGAACTATGGCAGAATTCACTCCCTCATCCTCAAGTCACAGATGGCTAAACACAAGGGAGCTGCATTAGCTGTGTTTAACAAGTGTGGCTTGGCAGAACACCTATTGCTCTTGGTAGGCTTCCTCTGCATCAAAACTGCTGTTATTTTTATGTATAATCCCTCTACAGGAGTGTGTCTGGCATCAGTGCTGCTGGAAATAAAATTGAAATTTTTATGGTTATCCTAGGACTTGTTTTTCCACTTCTGTTAAGCTCATGGGTGATGTGCTTTAAAAAAAGTGCATCATAGCATTCCCTTCCATGATTCTGGCTTATAACACAAACTTGTGTGTTATAAATTCTGCAGGCAAACCAACAAGAAGAGAAAAAAGAGGACCAATAC